>NC_089498.1:4352500-4467500 GCF_036850765.1 Saccopteryx bilineata | reverse complement strand
GTCTGTGGGCCCCGGACAGACAGTCCTATCTCAGCCTGCTCTGTGAACCGTGGGGCTCGAACGTCAGGAAGCTGAGCCAGAGGCTCCTGGTGTCTTTGCGGCCACATCCGAAAGACCTCCAGACCCCCCGAGTGCCGGGGTGGCCCCAGCCACAGACGTGAGGCGGTTTCTTTCCTGTGTTCATCTCTCCTCCGTTTTCTGGTCCACGCCGGACCCAGGGGAGCCTGCAGCATGGCTGGGCAGGCTCCGGGGTCTGAGGGGTGGGCTTCCCCACAGCAATTTCACTCTCGAGGGTCTAGAAGCACCAAGCCATCCCTTTGGGCTGTGGTGCTCAGTGCAGCAGGGGCCGGGGCTGGCCTCCTGCTAACATGGCTCTATTTTTGTGGAAAGGGGTTGCATGTTTGTGGGTGAGTCTAGGAACCGGGGCCCCGGGGTCTCGGCGGACAATCTCCCAGAGACCCCGGCTGAGTATTTGAGCAGTGTGCTTGCTGCACCTGTCTCCGGAGGCCGCCAGCCTAGGGCCTCGGCTCTGGCATATATACAGGGGAATATTACTCAACCACTAAAAAGAACGCAGTCTCACCATTTGTGACAGCATGGATGGACCTAGATGGTATTGTGCTAAGTGAAATAGGGCAGTCCGAGGAAACAAGTACCACATGAGTTCACACATAGGCGGGACTCTAAAAAACCAAATCAGTGAACAAAACAGAAAAAAACAACCCTCATAGATATAAAGCACAGACTGGTGGTTGCCTAAGGGCAGGCAGGTGGGGGCTGGTCGCAAAAGAGGAAGGATTGAGTACAAATTGGCAGTTGTGAAAACAGCCACGGGGTGTCAGGGACAGCACAGGGCCTAGACGTACAGCACAGGGACTCTACGTACAGCACAGGGACTAGACGTGCGGCACAGGGTCTAGACGTACGGCACAGGGTCTAGACGTGCGGCACAGGGACTAGACGTGCGGCACGGGGTCTAGACGTACGGCACGGGGTCTAGACGTACGGCACGGGGACTAGACGTACGGCACGGGGTCTAGACGTACGGCACGGGGACTAGACGTACGGCACGGGGTCTAGACGTACGGCACGGGGACTAGACGTACGGCACGGGGACTAGACGTACGGCACGGGGACTAGACGTACGGCACGGGGTCTAGACGTGCGGCACGGGGACTAGACGTACGGCACGGGGTCTAGACGTGCGGCACGGGGACTAGACGTGCGGCACGGGGACTAGACGTACGGCACGGGGACTAGACGTGCGGCACGGGGACTAGACGCGCGGCACGGGGTCTAGACGCGCGGCACGGGGACTAGACGCGCGGCACGGGGACTAGACGCGCGGCACGGGGACTAGACGTGCGGCACGGGGACTATATGTACGGCACGGGGACTAGACGTACGGCACGGGGACTATACGTACGGCACGGGGACTAGACGTACGGCACGGGGACTATATGTACGGCACGGGGTCTAGACGTACGGCACGGGGTCTAGACGTACGGCACGGGGACTAGACGCGCGGCACAGGGGTCTAGACGTACGGCACAGGGACTAGACGCACGGCACAGGGTCTAGACATACGGCACGGGGACTAGACGTACGGCACAGGGTCTAGACGTACGGCACGGGGACTAGACGTACGGCACAGGGTCTAGACGTACGGCACGGGGACTAGACCTGCGGCACAGTCAGTGATACGTCACTAATTCACACGCCTCCCGAACTGGCCACCAAGCTGCCCCTCCCCCCTCAGAAGCCAATCGTCTCCCCCACCTGCCACCCTCCATGCTGCCTGTTGCACACTGAGTCAGCCGCAGTCTCCAGGCCGTGGTCCACAGGGCCTGCCTGATGCCCGGACTCTCCTTCCTCGCGTGGCTTCAGCCACCCAGACCGTCCTCTCCGTCCCAGGTCCCATCCACTTGCCTCGGCATCTGCTGTCCCCGCCACTGGGGCCGTCCCTCCTGGATCAGCACGTGGCTGCCAGCCCCTCACCCCACCCTCGCTGACGCCATCCCCCACCCTCGCTGATGTCATTTCCCACCCTTGCTGACGCCATCCCTCACCTCGCTGACGCCATCCCCCACCCTCGCTGACGTCATCCCCCACCTCGCTGACGCCATCCCCCACCCTCGCTGACGCCATCCCCCACGCTCGCTGACGCCATCCCCCACCTCGCTGACGTCATACCCACCCTCGCTGACGTCGTCCCCCACCCTCGCTGACATCGTCCCCCACCCTCGCTGATGCCATCCCCCACCCTCGCTGACATCATTTCCCACCCTCGCTGACGTCATTTCCCACCCTCGCTGACGTCATTTCCCACCCTCGCTGACGCCGTCCCCCACCCTCGCTGACGCCGTCCCCCACCCTCGCTGACATCATTTCCCACCCTCGCTGACGTCATTTCCCACCCTCGCTGACGTCATTTCCCACCCTCGCTGACGTCATTTCCCACCCTCGCTGAGGGCATCCCCCACCCTCGCTGATGCCATCCCCCACCCTCGCTGATGCCATCCCCCACCCTCGCTGAGGGCATCCCCCACCCTCGCTGACGCCATCCCCCACCCTCGCTGATGCCATCCCCCACCCTCGCTGACGCCATCCCCCACCCTCGCTGACGCCATCCCCCACCCTCGCTGAGGGCATCCCCCACCCTCGCTGATGCCATCCCCCACCCTCGCTGAGGGCATCCCCCACCTCGCTGATGCCATCCCCCACCCTCGCTGACGCCATCCCCCACCCTCGCTGACGCCATCCCCCACCCTCGCTGAAGCCATCCCCCACCCTCGCTGATGCCATCCCCCACCCTCGCTGACATCATCCCCCACCCTCGCTGATGCCATCCCCCACCCTCGCTGATGTCATCCCCCACCCTCGCTGATGTCATTTCCCACCCTCGCTGACGTCATTTCCCACCCTCGCTGACATCATCCCCCACCCTCGCTGATGTCATTCCCCAGCCAGCCCTCTGCTCAGTCCTCTTCTTTCTTTCCACCCTGTTTTTATTGTCTCATCAGTTGCTGAAATTATTTTTGTTGAACGGCATACCTGTCTCCCCAACGAGAATGCAACTCCACACAAGACACAGGAATGGTGTCTGTTTTGCCCCCTGTGGCCATACAGCTCTTGGCATATGGCACCTGCTCAGTACCCACTACATGGGTGCATAACTGCCGCAAAGGACCGGGACCCTGCGAGGCACGGTGGCATCGCCTCTGTGAGGACACGGCGCTGGCCACTGCTTCCCCCGCCACTTCCTCACCCCCAGCCGATGGCATGGAGGATCCCCGCGCGCCCCGCTGCCCCCGGCCTCTGAGCTCGTGCACATATCGGTCCCTCGGCCGGCCCTTCCCTCCCCTACAGGGACCCCGGTGAGTACTTCCTCTCATTAATGCTTTCCAGTAGAAGTCTCGACCTCTGAGCAGCTTTTCTACCCTCCAGCCCCACTCCCCACCCATGGTCAGGGTCCTCCTCCCCAGGTCCCCCAAGGCACGTCACAGGGGTCATCTCACTGTGCTGATTAACGGGGCACCCCTGTCTTCAGGACCGTTTGCCCCGTGCGGGCGGGACCAGGTCTTCCTGAGTACTGCGGGGCTCTGTAATCTGGGGTGGAGGAGGAGAGGGGTATGATCGGACACCATGGACCACATGCTCTCAGGACTGACTCGCTTCCTGTCTGTCTGCGGATCCAAACCCGTGCAAGGCCAGGGAGAATGTGGGCCCTGGGTGGACTCCGTGGTACGGTAGGCATAGTTACTGTAGTGCTGGGGTCGCAAACATGCTACAGAGCAGCCCCAACACTCCACCAGGGGAGGAGAGCTCCAGGCTAAAGGTGGGAACACTGGCACCCTCTCCCTGACGTCAGAGGGCGGGGCTCCCTAGTGAGTTATGGAGGAGAAGCAGATGTACACGTCCAGCCTGATAGAAGAGGACCCGGGGGTCCTGGTGGACCACAAGGGCAGTACAGCAAACCTGCCATATAATACAGGTGGTGTGAGGGAAGTGAAACGGATGAGTGAATGACATCCATCGGTCAGCTTGAGGTCCATCCTTATTACCAGAGGAATTTCAGCCTTTGGTGCCTTATCAGAAAGCTGGGTTGGGTCTAGCCTACGTCACTGCGTTTTAAGGAGGGAAGCAGTAGGGCGACTGGACAGATGAAGTGAGAGGTGTGACAGGAAATGCTGAAAAGATCCAGGTCGGAGGATGAAAAGGCTGGAAGGTCATTAAACCTGATGTTTGACTTTTCAGAACTGTGTGTCTGTCCACCTGTTCCTCCCCACGCCCCACGCAGCCTCCTCGAGGGTGAGTCTTCAGTAGACAGAGAAGACCCACTCCTCCCCTTCCACAGCGGCTCACAGGATCCTGCACGACCGGAACAGGCTAGACGGGCAGGAGGACGCGGTCCGGTCCAGGGTAGGGCTCGCAGTGGCCCAGCCTGACCACGGGGGCAGCAGTACCAGGTAAATGCCTTTGAAGACCATGTCACATTTTAATTTTGAGATAACGACAAAGGAAGTGCCTGACACGTGGCGATGCTTTGAAAACACCTTTCCTTCCCTCTTGGAAGAGGGGGGCTCCCCGAGGGGCAGGTGCTGACTGGGAGCCCCAGGGCCATGCAGGCGCTGCAGCCAGTAACGGGAGACTCCGGCCGCGGCTCTGTCTGAACGCCGCAAGGCTGCCGAGCTCTGGGCATGCCTCTCTGACCCCCTGCTCCTCTGAGGGCTCTGCCTTCCCTTACTGGTGACCCCTGTGGGCTGGGGGACAGGTAGGAGGGGGTTGGAAGTCTCCAGGACTTGACTCTGACTCCTGAGGCAATGACTCTGTGGAGAGAGCCACTCCCTCCGAGGGTCGCTTTGGAGATTTAATAAGCAGAGGGGGAGACCCTGCCCTTTTACTCTCCGGAGGCAGAAAGTGGAACGTGGCCGGCTGGACCAGTGGCTGCTCATGGGCAAGCCTGGCCCCACGAGGGGCATTCACTCGCTCCTGGGGCCTCAGGGACCCCCGTGGCTTCGGCATCAACCGTGAGGGGATATGGGTTTGTGGTTAGCAGCTTTGCCACAGGGTTTGACTCCACGATGACGTGCGCAGTCCTGAAGACCCTTCTGGGGAAGCAGGGTCTGGGAAGTCAGCTCCCAGAATGCCCAGGGCGCCCCGGGAACAGCTCACACCGGCATTGAGCTCTTCAGCCTCCACACCTGCTGCCCTAGCAGGCTAGCGGTTCCTCTCCACGGTGTCCAGGCGGGGCAGGTGCTTCCGAGCGCCTCTCACAGACCCGGGAACAAAGGGGAGGGGGCAGCCGGACGCAGACTGACTTGAAATACTTGCAGGGACTAGCAGGGCCCGGGCTTGGAACCAAGTGTCAGTGGCTCCAGGACAGGGAGTGTGTCTGCAGGGTCTCCTGAAGATAGGACGGCAGAGTGGGGGCCACGGCAAGGACACTAGTCTCACCCCAGCCCTGCCGCTTCCTGTCCATGTGACCTGTGGCCTCTTTTCAGACAAGCGATCCTTGTTTCTGAGTGTTGACAGGTTCCTACCCTTCCCACCCACCGACAGGCAGCCCACCTGAGACACACACACACACACACACACCGACAGGCAGCCCACCTGAGACACACACACACACACACACCGACAGGCAGCCCACCTGAGACACACACACACACACACCGACAGGCAGCCCACCTGAGACACACACACACACACACCGACAGGCAGCCCACCTGAGACACACACACACACACACACACCGACAGGCAGCCCACCTGAGACACACACACACACACACACCGACAGGCAGCCCACCTGAGACACACACACACACACACCGACAGGCAGCCCACCTGAGACACACACACACACACACCGACAGGCAGCCCACCTGAGACACACACACACACACACACACACCGACAGGCAGCCCACCTGACACACACACACACACACACACACTGACAGGCAGCCCACCTGAGACACACACACACACACACCGACAGGCAGCCCACCTGAGACACACACACACACACACACCGACAGGCAGCCCACCTGAGACACACACACACACACACACCGACAGGCAGCCCACCTGACACACACACACACACACACACACACCGACAGGCAGCCCACCTGAGACACACACACACACACACACCGACAGGCAGCCCACCTGAGACACACACACACAGACACACACTGACAGGCAGCCCACCTGACACACACACACACACACCGACAGGCAGCCCACCTGACACACACACACACACACACACACCGACAGGCAGCCCACCTGAGACACACACACACACACACACCGACAGGCAGCCCACCTGACACACACACACACACACACACACACCGACAGGCAGCCCACCTGAGACACACACACACAGACACACACTGACAGGCAGCCCACCTGAGACACACACACACACACACACAGACAGGCAGCCCACCTGACACACACAACACACACACACTGACAGGCAGCCCACCTGACACACACACACACACACACACTGACAGGCAGCCCACCTGAGACACACACACACACACACACCGACAGGCAGCCCACCTGAGACACACACACACACACACCGACAGGCAGCCCACCTGAGACACACACACACACACACCCCGACAGGCAGCCCACCTGAGACACACACACACACACACAGGCAGCCCACCTGAGACACACACACACACACACCGACAGGCAGCCCACCTGAGACACACACACACACACACACACACACCGACAGGCAGCCCACCTGAGACACACACACACACACACACACCGACAGGCAGCCCACCTGAGACACACACACACACACACCGACAGGCAGCCCACCTGAGACACACACACACACACACACACACCGACAGGCAGCCCACCTGAGACACACACACACACACACACACCGAGAGGGAGCCCACCTGAGACACACACACACACACACACACACCGACAGGCAGCCCACCTGAGACACACACACACACACACACACCGACAGGGAGCCCACCTGAGACACACACACACACACACACACCGACAGGCAGCCCACCTGAGACACACACACACACACACACACCGACAGGCAGCCCACCTGAGACACACACACACACACACCGACAGGCAGCCCACCTGAGACACACACACACACACACACCGACAGGCAGCCCACCTGAGACACACACACACACACACCGACAGGCAGCCCACCTGAGACACACACACACACACACCCCGACAGGCAGCCCACCTGAGACACACACACACACACACACACCGACAGGCAGCCCACCTGAGACACACACACACACACACACACCGACAGGCAGCCCACCTGAGACACACACACACACACACCGACAGGCAGCCCACCTGAGACACACACACACACACACACCGACAGGCAGCCCACCTGAGACACACACACACACACACACCGAGAGGGAGCCCACCTGAGACACACACACACACACACACACACCGACAGGCAGCCCACCTGAGACACACACACACACACACACACCGACAGGCAGCCCACCTGAGACACACACACACACACACACCGAGAGGGAGCCCACCTGAGACACACACACACACACACACACACCGACAGGCAGCCCACCTGAGACACACACACACACACACACACCGACAGGGAGCCCACCTGAGACACACACACACACACACACACACCGACAGGCAGCCCACCTGAGACACACACACACACACACCGACAGGCAGCCCACCTGAGACACACACACACACACACACCGACAGGCAGCCCACCTGAGACACACACACACACACACACACCGAGAGGGAGCCCACCTGAGACACACACACACACACACACACACACCGACAGGCAGCCCACCTGAGACACACACACACACACACACCGACAGGCAGCCCACCTGAGACACACACACACACACACACACCGACAGGGAGCCCACCTGAGACACACACACACACACACACCGACAGGCAGCCCACCTGAGACACACACACACACACACACACCGACAGGGAGCCCACCTGAGACACACACACACACACACACCCCGACAGGCAGCCCACCTGAGACACACACACACACACACACACCGACAGGGAGCCCACCTGAGACACACACACACACACACACCCCGACAGGCAGCCCACCTGAGACACACACACACACACACACACCGACAGGCAGCCCACCTGAGACACACACACACACACACACCGACAGGCAGCCCACCTGAGACACACACACACACACACACACCGACAGGCAGCCCACCTGACACACACACACACACACACACACCGACAGGCAGCCCACCTGAGACACACACACACACACCGACAGGCAGCCCACCTGAGACACACACACACACACACACACCGACAGGGAGCCCACCTGAGACACACACACACACACACACACCGACAGGGAGCCCACCTGACACACACACACACACACACACACCGACAGGCAGCCCACCTGAGACACACACACACACACCGACAGGCAGCCCACCTGAGACACACACACACACACACACACCGACAGGGAGCCCACCTGAGACACACACACACACACACACACCGACAGGGAGCCCACCTGACACACACACACACACACACACACCAACAGGCAGCCCACCTGAGACACACACACACACACCGACAGGCAGCCCACCTGAGACACACACACACACACACACACCGACAGGCAGCCCACCTGAGACACACACACACACACACCGACAGGCAGCCCACCTGAGACACACACACACACACACCGACAGGCAGCCCACCTGAGACACACACACACACACACACACCGACAGGCAGCCCACCTGAGACACACACACACACACACCGACAGGCAGCCCACCTGAGACACACACACACACACACCGACAGGCAGCCCACCTGAGACACACACACACACACACACACCGACAGGGAGCCCACCTGAGACACACACACACACACACACCCCGACAGGCAGCCCACCTGAGACACACACACACACACACCCCGACAGGCAGCCCACCTGAGACACACACACACACACACACCGACAGGCAGCCCACCTGAGACACACACACACACACACACACCGACAGGCAGCCCACCTGACACACACACACACACACACACACCGACAGGCAGCCCACCTGAGACACACACACACACACCGACAGGCAGCCCACCTGAGACACACACACACACACACACACCGACAGGGAGCCCACCTGAGACACACACACACACACACACACCGAGAGGGAGCCCACCTGAGACACACACACACACACACACACACCGACAGGCAGCCCACCTGAGACACACACACACACACACACCCCGACAGGCAGCCCACCTGACACACACACACACACACACCGACAGGCAGCCCACCTGAGACACACACACACACACACACACCGACAGGGAGCCCACCTGAGACACACACACACACACACACACCGACAGGCAGCCCACCTGAGACACACACACACACACACACCCCGACAGGCAGCCCACCTGACACACACACACACACACACACACCGACAGGCAGCCCACCTGAGACACACACACACACACACACACCGACAGGCAGCCCACCTGACACACACACACACACACACACACCGACAGGCAGCCCACCTGAGACACACACACACACACACACACCGACAGGCAGCCCACCTGAGACACACACACACACACACACACCGACAGGCAGCCCACCTGAGACACACACACACACACACACCCCGACAGGGAGCCCACCTGAGACACACACACACACACACACCCCGACAGGCAGCCCACCTGAGACACACACACACACACACACACACACCGACAGGCAGCCCACCTGAGACACACACACACACACACACACCGACAGGCAGCTCACCTGACACACACACACACACACACACACACCGACAGGCAGCCCACCTGAGACACACACACACACACACCCCGACAGGCAGCCCACCTGAGACACACACACACACACACACCGACAGGGAGCCCACCTGAGACACACACACACACACACAGGCAGCCCACCTGAGACACACACACACACACACACACACCGACAGGCAGCCCACCTGACACACACACACACACACACACCGACAGGCAGCCCACCTGACACACACACACACACCGACAGGCAGCCCACCTGAGACACACACACACACCGACAGGCAGCCCACCTGAGACACACACACACACACACACCGACAGGCAGCCCACCTGAGACACACACACACACACACTGACAGGCAGCCCACCTGAGACACACACACACACACACACACCGACAGGCAGCCCACCTGAGACACACACACACACACACACCGACAGGCAGCCCACCTGAGACACACACACACACACACCGACAGGCAGCCCACCTGAGACACACACACACACACACACACACACCGACAGGCAGCCCACCTGAGACACACACACACACACACACACCGACAGGCAGCCCACCTGACACACACACACACACACACACACCGACAGGCAGCCCACCTGAGACACACACACACACCGACAGGCAGCCCACCTGAGACACACACACACACACACTGACAGGCAGCCCACCTGAGACACACACACACACACACACACTGACAGGCAGCCCACCTGAGACACACACACACACACACACACACAGCCATGCCACGTGGTCTGCAAGACCTGGGGTGCGTGTGTCCTCGGCCAGCCCCTCAACCCTCAGTCCCTCCTGAGGTCCCTTCTGGGGACCTTCAGACTTCTAAGACCTCCTTCCCCAGGAGCCCTGCCCCAGGGAGCGCCGTGCTGGGAACGCAGCCCAGGGCCTGCGAGGCGCCCCGACTCGGAGGGCAAGGACAGACGCAACCTCAGCACCGTGCTCCATGAAGCCTGTACTTGCTTCCTGATCGCAACTATCCGAAGGGCCAGGCGCAGCGGCCAGAGGCCAGTGCAGGGGCCGGGGTGGGGGGGCAAGGGGCCCAGGGCGCCGGAGGAGGCCGCGGGCAGGGGCTGTTCAGAGGGCGACGGTGGGGCTTGTGCCAAACACCTTCTTGGCATCGATCTCCCCCTCGACCATGTGGGGGTGGATCTCCACGTTCAGCCCGGCGTCCTTGCACAGCTTGAGCAGGGTCCGGATGTTGTTCTTGGACAGCCTCAGGTACCTGCGGGACACAGGGTCCGAGAGGTCAGCCGAGGGTCCAGTCAGGAGGGCTTTGAACCTGATTGAAAAGCACTCAGACTGGGGCGCCGTGGGGACCTCCCCAAAGGGACGGGAATCACCCTAAGAGCGGGACCCCCTCCCCAGAGTGGGTGGGGGTCTTGTTGGTAGTAAACTCTTTTAGAATAAGTCAATGCGGCACATCAATGCAAGCAGGACCCCTGCTGGCCCCCTCCCCTAAGTCATTATCTGTGACTCAGTAAGGCACTCGGCACTCCACGCATCTCAGGGGAAAACGCCAGTGGAGAGAAAAGCTAAATAGACCGCTCACAAAAACTGAGGGGATATTTCAAAATGAACATGAAGCGATAAAAAAAAAAAGCAGCATTTTATTTTATTTTTTATTAAAACAAGAACATCAGAAAAGCAAATGACAAGTCGAAGCAAGTTGTTCGATTATGCAAATGAGATGCAAAACCAACTGTGATTTCATTGGTGAGAAGGTACTTATCCAAAAGGCTGAAAGTACTGGGGTGTCTGCACGTTTCCCCGACCCCCTAATTTTTGTGAGTGGTGTAAATAAAAGTGTTTGTTTTGGGGGGACCGGCAGCAGGAAAGCAGGAATTCCATTTGCAGAGGCATGGTCAAGCACGTAAGAGAAGGGGCTATCCGTTCAAGGGCCGCCCTGCCGGCGGCGTTACCACGGCATCGGGAGGGAGAAGGTGCGCCGTGGCCGCGACTCTGCCCAGTGGGGAGAGGAACCTGGCTGCGGCCTGTGAGGTGTCTCCGTCAGCGGTGCCCGAGTGACGCTGAGGGGAACGGGGCAGCGAAAGGGATGGCCGAGCAGAGGTGTAGGGACAGAGGCGGGTATTTTCTCTTAATGATATTCGGACACTTAAGAAAATCAGAGCCTTGATGTGAAACAGGCCCAAAGCCCTCCGGTTCCGACGTGCCGTCAGGAAGGGAATGGACCGACCTCGGCCCTGCTCCCGGCGTCAGTGTGAGGACAGGGACAGGCCCTCCGGTCTGGCCGCTGGCTGGCGGGTGACTTGGCTACAGATGATGGGGGAGAAGCAGCATATGGCCACAACCTGGGCTTTCTATCAGGAGTGGCCTGGCTCCTCCCGGGAGATCTGCCCAGAGCTTACCTGTCCCCAAGGCTGGCTCAGGCCGCCCCGCAGGCTGGTCCCGCCCTTGGACGCTTCCCGATGCCTGCGGCTGTGCACCCCGCCCCTCCCTGGCAGCCTGGCCCCGGACGGAGGCGCTCACATCTGTACAAGCGGGCACTTGCTAAGATCCATTCTGGGCCATTTCATCCTTTTCCGGGATGTTTTCCTAATGGCTTGACAGTTGCATCTCTCCAAGTCCTCCTTCCCCTTCCTCGAGGGCCAGGACCTGTCCAAACCTCTCTCCTCCCCACCGTGGAGCCCAGGTGGGCCGTCGGTTGGCCCGCGCCCATTGGCCAGCATCCGTTAGAACCGCTGCCAGCCTGAGAGCCAGAGCCCAAGTCGTCCGCCACGAAAGGGGCGAGAGCAAGAAGCCCCTTCAGCCAGGAAGCTGCCTGTTCGTCTTCCAGACAGCTGGCCTGTCCATGTCCACCCCCAGCCGGTCAACGAGCTGAGGCCGGCACCGAGGCCACTATAAACCTGCAGGTGAGGTCACTGCTGTCAACTCTATGAGGATGACCACAGCCTCTGTTGTCCCATTTCCTCCTCTACTGAGGTTTCTGAAATTGGCCAGTGACGTCCCTTTTGAGTCAAGGTTAACACTGGGCTGGGGAAGGACACTTGGATTTTGGGGTGGAAACCAGGCTGTCAAGTGTGGATGAAACCCGGCAGGTCTGATAAACAAGGACAGGTGAGGAGGGAGACCCCTCGGCCAGAGCAGTACATGCTCGGTGGTTCCACACTCTGTTCACAGTCCTTTCAGGGTCTAGATCCCCAGAGCAGGTGACCCCAGGGGACGGTGGCTGCTCTCACCAGCACCTTCTCCCCAGAGTGTCAGGGCTGTCAGAGGCATTTCCTGTGAACACCACGCCCCACCCACACAGCTCACTCTTTCCTGCTTATACAACTGGGGGTTTCCACCGTGAAACAAGTGGCAAGCTCATACGTGTCCAAATGGCAGCACCTGAAGGTTGTGTCCACCCGGGACATGGATGGTCCGCCAGCAGGTGAGGCCGCTGCCCAGAAGCAGCCGTCTGGGCTGCGGAGATGGACGGAGCCTGGCCGCCCCGAGCCCCAGGTCAGATCGGGTTGGGTTGGGACCGAAGCGAGAGAGGCGCCTGTCCCAGGACCCCCAGCCCCGCCCCCAGCAGGCGGGGCCGCTCACCGGCAGCTTAGCACCTCCTCGGGCTTCAGAGACTTCACCATGTCTACCTTGGGCTCGACGTTCTTGTCCAGCAGGGTCTTGAGCCTGCGCTCGTAAGACGCTTCGGGCATCTTGCCCACCCACTCTTTCAAGATGGTCGACTTGCGGCCGGCAAAGACAGCGTCCTGGAACATGGGGTCAGTGATGCTGCCTTGGCGGTGGAAGACCAGTGACCGCTGGGCCAACTCCTGGGAAGCTGGGTCCCTCGTCTCCAGGTCTGAAACAGGACAGGTGCCGCGGGCAGTCAGATCCTGAGAGATGGGAGGGGGAGGGAGGGCGGGCAGGAGGAGGGGGTGAGGCCAGAAGGACCGCGTGGGCTTCCAAGGACGCCTGTTCTGAGGCAAGGGCCGGGCGGTTCAGGGCTGCTGCAGGCGGGCTCTCCTTGTCAGCCGTTGTCCACGCCTCAGCTCTCCTCCCTCCTTTCTCCCTGACCCCCCACCTCTCTTCCCTGCTTCCACCTCACCCCTTCTCCCCTTCTCCCAAGGAGCCCTCCTCTCCCCACCCTGGGGGGGGGGGTCCGCTGGAAAGGGAACTACAGCCTAGAAGCTCTCAGAGGACAGCAACTTTGAGCTGGGTTTTTGAAGGACAGTTAGATGAAAAGGGGAGAGGAGAGGATTGCAGGCGGGAGGGGGTCACCTATGGGTGGGGGGGCATGCACAAAGGCAAAGGCAGAAATATACAAACTGGGGAATGTCTGATGTCACTGAAAGATGGGATCTGTACTGAACAAAATACTATTGGAGCTAGAGCTGGGAGACCTTCATTTTTTAGGTACTTATTTTTTTGTTAAATTTACTCCTAAGTATTTTACAGATTTTTTTTTTAACTTATGAATTTGGAATATTTTCGCCCTGGTCTGGAAAGCTCCGTTGGTTAAGCAGAGCTTACTGGATTGATCCCTGGTCAGGGCACACACAGGAATGAGATCTATGTTCTCTCTCTCCCCACCCCCCCTTCCTCTCTCGCTAAAATCATTACACAAAGTTTTTTAAAAATTTAAGAAAAAGGAATACTTTCTTCCCATTTCCATTTCTAACTGGTGTGACTAATATAGAGAAAAGATCATTTAAAAAATATATATATATTTTCTTTAGTACACCAGCAAGCATACCAAATTTTATTAATTTTTTTTTTTACTACAGTTTCTTGAGTTTTGCAGATAGGCAATCATATGAGGGGAAACTGATGATATCTTCCTTCTAATATTTATAAAAATAACTCTCTCTCAGATGTGTTGCATTTGTGAGGGACCCTCCGAAACAGTGGCAGCAATGACCGCAGCCAGGCTTATTCTGTTCCTGACTTTAATTCAAACGATCTTAGCCTTTCATCATTAGAATGACATTGGCCACTCTTTTGGGAATGTGTCTTCTATAACTTAACAGCTTCATTCCTACTTGGCACAGAGCTTTTACTATTAATAACTGCTCGATTCTAATTCATTCACTTTCTACCATCAATGAGCCTGTTTTTTCCCCCCTTTATTGATGTCATAAATTGTTATTGGATACATTGAGATCGATAACCTAACATGCTATAATAAATCCCCCTTGTTTGAGCTGTAGTATTCATTTCAAATATTGGTGTATTTAACATCTTTTCATAGACTGAGTATATTTAGTCGAAGTATTTTATTTTTTCATCTATCTATGGTGTGATGGGTCTACTTTTTGCAGATACTATTAAGATCCTGATGACTATTAATGTGGTAATGTCTCTATTTTATAGGGTCTGCAATAGTTGAAGGAACATTGGGGTTATTTGCTCTTTAAGGGTTAAGACAAAACCTGGTGTGACACCATTTGTCCTGACATCTTTTGAAGTGACGAAATGTCAACTATCTGTTTTTACTTCAGAAATTACTTTGTTCACCTTTTTTTCTGCTTATTATTATTCAATTTTGAAATTTATAGGAATAGAGGAAATGATCCATTTCCTCTAGGTTTTGAAGTATGTACATTGTCTAGAGATGCGTGTACAGCAGGGGTCGGGAACCATTTTGGCTGAGAGAGCCATGAACGCCACATATTTTAAAATGTAATTCCATGAGAGCCATACAACAACCCATGTACGTTATGCATTATCCAATAAAAATTTGGTGTTGTCCCGGAGGACGGCTGTGATTGGCTCCAGCCACCCGCAACCATGAACATGAGCGGTAGGAAATGAATGGATTGTAATACATGAGAATGTTTTATATTTTTAACGGTATTATTTTTTTTAATTAAAGATTTGTCTGAGAGCCAGATGCAGCCATCCAAAGAGTTATATCTGGCTCGCGAGCCATAGGTTCCCGAACCCTGGTGTATAGTATTCTATTAAGATTCATTTATCGGGCCCTGGCCGGTTGGCTCAGTGGTAGAGCGTCGGCCTGGCGTGCGGAAGTCCCGGGTTCGATTTCCAGCCAAGGCACACACGAGAGGCGCCCATTTGCTTCTCCACCCCTCCCCCTCTCCTTCCTCTCTGTCTCTTTCTTCCCCTCCCACAGCGAGGCTCCATTGGAGCAAAGATGGCCCGGGCGCTGGGGATGGCTTCTTGGCCTCTGCCCCAGGCGCTGGAGTGGCTCTGGTCACAACAGAGCGACGCCTCGGAGGAGCAGAGCATCGCCCCCTGGTGGGCGTGCCGGGTGGATCCTGGTCGGGAGCACGCGGGAGTCTGTCTGACTGTCTCTCCCCGTTTCCAGCTTCAGAAAAAGAAAAAAAAAAAAGATTCATTTATCGTCGGTTGCCGCTGCCCTAGGACTGGTGGGAGTGTTCGGACTGATTACGGAGGACAGTCCTGTGTCTGTCCGGGCCGAGGCGCTTCCTTTACCGGGTTTCCCGAGGCCACCATCCTTGCCGAAGCTGCCGGGGCCCATGCTCAGGTGCCTACTCTTTGGCTCCACGCCGTAGAGCCTGCGGAACTTGATGGGGTCCATGTCCCTCCAGGTCGATGGCCCTGAGGTCTTGGAGGGGAACAGGGGAGGAGTGACATGCTGGGGACCAGGCGCTGGCTTGGCCTCTTCCACCCCCACAGTGAGTGATTTCAAGACCACTGAAAGGCGGGCCGAGGGGTCGAAGGAGAGACCATCTCTTTAGGGCGTGGGACAGGCTGGGGGGCATGTGGGTGGCACGTGGGTGCCTATTCACCAACGCCTCACTCTGGGACTCCCTGGCCAAGAGAAGTCGTGGGAAGCCGTGGAAACTGCAGCTTCATGGGCAGTTCGGTCTGGGGGTTCTCATCTCCCTAACGGCACTCCTGGGGGGACCGGCCGGGGGAGTAGGGTGGAGGGAGCCATGGCCTTCTGCCGCAGCAGAGGCTGGACAGTCCATCCTGCACTGAGGTTGGACAGTTGGCTGGGTGCAGGGAGGGGGATTTGATTTGGGGGTTCGTGTGAGGCAGGGTGGATTTTAGAACTTCAAGTTATTTATTTTATTTCTAAGTAGCCAGAGGCTGTTCAGGAGTGGAGTGGGTGCCATTCTTCCACACGAGGACCCTGGGGGAAGGGGAGGGGGAGGGGGTGCAGCAGGGGGCAGGTTGGGAGCGGCTCTATTACCTGCTCAGAGAACGACACGGTGTGTTTCTCTCGTGCCTGTTTCTGGGTCCTTTTGGCTTTCTTCTCTGCCTTCCCACTGGCTTGCAGCGTTACCACTGGCTTGGTGTTTTTCTGAAAGGGCAGAGAGAAAAAAACTGTGACCCCCACCCCCGTGGGCAGAGACCGCTCTCGGCCCCCACAGAGGGGACGCTCCTTGGGGAGAGTCCCCCACTCCGCCCTGAGCTCCAGCTCCCCTCTGGCACGCCTCCCACCCCGTTCCTCCGCCCCAGACACACCCTCCATCTGCTTGTCCCTCTTTGCTGTCTGGCTCCGTGTAAGGGTCTCACTCCCTGGCCTGATACAAATACCCTTCAGCCCCCAAGTGGCCTTTCTAGGTGTGACTCCCCTGCCACGGCCTCCCGTTTGGAGCCACATGGTGGTCACCTCATCTGCAAGCCCAGCAGGACTCTCTCTCTCTGTCCCCCAAACCCCCTCCTGCCCTCCCCCCGCCCCACCTGAAGTCTTTGGACTTCAGGGGTCTTCTTTGATGCCAAATGGCTCACCAGGGGCACCGCCCTCTGGGTGGCGCCATAAGCCATACAGAAATGGGGGCCAGCCCTGCACCAGGACAAGAGAGAGTTGTCCACGGACAGCCCCCCGCCACGCGAGTCGTGGAGAGCCACCCCGGAAGCATCCCGCAGGCTCCCAGCCGACTCCTTCACGATCCAAATGCTTCTGGGAAAGGAAATTATTTCTGAAGATGCCATTTGTCTTTTCCATTCACATGTGTTCCCTCCCTGGGTCCAAAATTAATTACAGAGCTGCGCGTGTGGTCAAGCCGTGCGAACGTCATTAGACTGCCGGCTCAGTGAGAAGGAGCGGGACCACACGTCTTCTCGTGGAGGCGACGGGTGTCTGTGATCCCCAGGAAAGCGAGCCCTGAGCGGCCCCACCCACAAGGCCTCACACCCCGAAACCAGGGCGGGGCGGGAGGCAGGCCGTCAGCAACCCGCGAGCACGTCGGCCCGAACCCTCTGGTCCCCGCGGACTGGTTCTCCCGACCTCTGACCGGAAACTACCGGGAAGCACGGACACAGACCGGGAGCTCCCCGCAAAGGCAGGGGGCGGGGCCGGGCGGCGCACGGGGTGGGCCGGGCACAGCGCAGGGGGCCGGGCCGGTGGTTACGGGGAGCTGGCCTGACAATGCCCGTGGGCACGGAAACTGGGTCAGTGGGAGTCTGAGTCCAGCCTCCGCCCTCAGTTAACTGAGTCAGGGTCACGCCTACCCTAAGCTTTGCTGGGAGCAGCTGACAGGATCCCTCCGCAAGGCCAAGCACCGGACCTTTAACTAAAGTTAGCGTCGGCATTAGTGACGCCATCTTTCACCCATTCTTCTCTGGGGCCCCGGGGAGTCAGGAGCATGTGGCATCCTCTGCAGAGGGGACCACTTGCCAAGGACATGGCTTGACTTCACAGGTGAGGGGCCCAGTGTGTGGGGGTCAACTCTGGGGGAACTGAGGCAAAAGGGGAAACTGAGGGAAGGGCGGACACAAGTAGTCTGAATGACTGTGCCCCGCCCCCAAGTTGTATGTTGGGATCCTAACTCCCACTATGAGAGTATTAAGAGGTGGGACCTTTGGGGCGGGGTTGGGGGGGTGAGTGGATCATGAGGGCAGAGCCCCCACGAATGGGATTAGTGCTCTTATGAGAGAGACCCCCCAGAGCCCTCCTGCGTCCTCTGCCACCTGAGGACACAGCCTGAAGACGGCCGTCTATGACGCAGGACCAGAGCTGTCAGAGACCCCAACCTGCCGATGCCTTAACCTGGGACTTCCCGGGCTCGCAATCTGTGGGAACGCCTTCTGTTGTGTGTGAGCCGCGCCGTCTATGGCACTCTGGTTTGGTGGCCTGAGCTGACTGGTTCTGACGCAGCGTGGAAGGGAAGAGCTATGCTAGTGGGAGTCCCAGTGGGGACAGCGGCAGGGGACAATGCATGCCCCTTGTCCCTAGAGCCCTCATGAGGACAGAAGTGTCTGGGAACAGTGGGAAGAACCCCATCCTGCCAACATGGAGAGCCCAGAAGCTGCTGCCCATCAGACCCTCTCAAACACTGGCCAAGGCGGTCTTGATGCCCCCCTCACCCCGACTGGGCTAGACAGATGTCTTCCTTCCTCTGGGTCCCGACCTTCCTATTCTCCAGCCGTTCCCATAGAAAACTTCACACTGGCAAGTTCTCTCCCTGCCCCTTGGACATAGAAATCTTCTTCTAGCCTCCTGCATTTCACCGTCCAGGAAAACTTTTCTTGAGGACTTGGGAGCCATGCCTTTGGAATGCCTTCATCAAGAAAGATGGCCCCTCCTCCTCCATCTCTGTGGGAAGGTAGAGCCCAACTACATAAGTGACAACAGGGGACACAGTCGACCCGGTCTCATGGACAGCCTCCTCACCAATGTCCTCCACTACTTTTTGGCTGGTTCACCCCAGGGCTTAGAAACCCTCCTGCCTTTACCCTTGAGGGCTCAGGTTCAGTCTCTGCCCTGTGACGACAGTCCTGGAGGCCTTCCCGGCGCTGCATCCCCGACAGCACCCACCTGGGGAGCTTTCTTCTTCTTCCCTTTCCTGCGCTCCAGCCATTCCAGCACCCGCGTGAGGTCGGACAGCCTCCTCTCCTCGGCCGTCCTCCACGTGGACTTCCGCTCGGTGGGCATCGGTAGCTCCCTCCCGTCCTCCGTTTTCTCTGCCATGGTGGGGTCTAGGTGGTGCCCTGGGTAAGGCGGTGGCACGCTCTCACTTGGCTGGTCCTTCTGTCACCAGTTGCTGGCTTGGGTGGATGACTCAGATGGTGGGGTGTGGCCCTCTAGATGTAAACAGCATGGGCAGAGTTGAGCCAGCAGCTGGGATCTTGGCCTCAAAGGGTGGGAGAGCAAGAGGGCGATTGTGAGGTCACTCTGTGAACCCACAGTAACAAAGGAAAATGAGTGCCCTGAAGGGAAGGAATGCAGCTCTGTGCAAGCAGGTGGCAGGAGAACCAGACTAGATGGGGGAGCTGGATGGGTCACGCTGGAGCGTGGAGCTAAAGAGTGAGTAGGCCTCAATAGGATTCTGGACCAAATGGACGAGCATGTGCAAAGGCCCTGTGGCAGGGTAGAAGTATGCACACTTGAGAAAACAACAGAAGGCCAGGGCGGCTAGAGAGAAACGATGCTGGAGAGGCGGGCAGAGGCCAGACCTTAGAGCTCACAGGTTGGAAGGAAAGGGAAGCAAAAAGAAAACAGTGAAAGAATTCAGACAGAGAGAAGGAAGTGACACAATGGATCAGGCTGGGTATTGTTTGTAACTTTTATCGAAGGAGACGGTATACAGAAATGTGCCAGAATCACAAATGAAGACTTCTGTGTAACCGGCATCCTCGAATTCCCCGTGACCCCAGACGGTCACCACCTCCCTCCACAGGTAAACACCATCCTAACCTCGGGCTTGATACAGTTGTTTTGTTGTTTGAGTTTTACATAAATGGGATCGTATCTACAGTTTTTGTTATTTTTGTTTGTTTGTTTAAATCTGGCTTTATTCATTTTACAATATATATTTGCAAGATTTTAGTCATGAATTCTTTTAGTCTTTGTGTTTTGGGAAATCTATTTATGTATTACCTTATTTTTGGAAGGAGGATTTACCGGAAAATAGAATTCTTGGTTAACTGTTTTTCAGCACTTGGTCCATGTCATTTCCTGATCTTCTGCCTTCCCCCATTTAATATGGAAGGTCAGCTATTCATCTTGTGAAGAGCTGACCCCTGTCTTCTTTAGCAAACGTGACGGCAGGACCTAGGCAGTCGAGAGGCTGTCTGACCACAAAGCCACCGAGGTCCGAGTGTCAGGGCTGGAAACGCTCTCGGAGGCCCCTAGCCCCCGCTCCTTCCACAGATGGGGGGAGGGGAAACTGAAGCCCAGGGAGCCCAAGAGACCTGCCCAAGGTCATTGCAAAAGAGCGGGGACCCAGAAATCCCATTCCCAACAACGAGGCCTGGAATCCGCACGTTTTCCCCAAAGACTTTTTTGTATCTATTGCATTAAATCAGGAGTCTCAAGTTCAAGTGGGAGGCACAGGACCCAGGAAGGAGGGGTGCTGAGTACAGGCCGTGCGGGGGGTGGGGGGGTGGGCTGCAGCAGCTGGCCTCAGCCTGAACCGGCTGCAGCCACGTGGGAAGGTCAGCTCTGGGTGGCCAGATCTTCCGATGGTTTTAAGAGGGGCCAGAAATCCTGATGTTTATGTGAAATGAGTTGGGAGACAGATTTAAAAAGAAATGCTGCCCTGGCCGGTTGGCTCAGCGGTAGAGCGTCGGCCTAGCGTGCGGAGGACCCGGGTTCGATTCCCGGCCAGGGCACACAGGAGAAGCGCCCATTTGCTTCTCCATCCCTCCGCCGTGCTTTCCTCTCTGTCTCTCTCTTCCCCTCCCGCAGCCAAGGCTCCATTGGAGCAAAGATGGCCCGGGCGCTGGGGATGGCTCTGTGGCCTCTGCCTCAGGCGCTAGAGTGGCTCTGGTCGCAACATGGCGACGCCCAGGATGGGCAGAGCATCGCCCCCTGGTGGGCAGAGCGTAGCCCCATGGTGGGCGTGCCGGGTGGATCCCGGTCGGGCGCATGCGGGAGTCTATCTGACTGTCTCTCCCTGTTTCCAGCTTCAGAAAAAAAAAAAAAGAAAAAAAAAAAGAAATGCTGATTGGACAAAGCCTGTATGGCCCTGCTCAGGCCCGGGGAGGGCCTGGGCAGTCTTTGACTCCGTGAACCCACAGCTGGGAGAAGACTCCGTGGACCCACAGCTCGGAGGAGCCTGCATGGCCCTGCTCAGGCCCGGGGAGGGCCCAGGCAGTCTTTGACTCCGTGGACCCACAGCTGGGAGGAGACTCCATGGACCCACAGCTGGGGGAAGACACTGTGGACCCACAGCTTGGAGAAGACTCCGTGGACCCACAGGTGGGAGGAGCCTGCAGGGCCCTGCTCAGGCCCGGGGATGGCCCGGGCAGTCTTTGACTCCGTGGACCCACAGCTGGGAGGAAACTGCGTGGCCCTGCTCAGGCCCCGGGGAAGACCCAGGCAGTCTTTGACTCCGTGGACCCACAGCTGGGAGGAAACTGCGTGGCCCTGCTCAGGCCCCGGGGAAGACCCAGGCAGTCTTTGACTCCGTGGACCCACAGCTGGGAGGTCACTGAGGCAGAGAGAGGGGGATGTGACTTGCTCACTTCCACTCAGCTGGGAATAAGTACAGTCAGGACAGGAAGCCAGTTCTCCTCTCCTGACCCCCAGCCCATGCAGAGAGGGGAGTCTGAGAAGCACGCTCAAGCATCCGCCATCCCTAAAGGGTTGATCGGGAAAGCCGCAAGTACGGATGAAGGTCTGAACACGCCTCTAACCGCCCTGCTTGGGCTCCAGAGACACCGGAGGTGAACTCCGCAGACCTCCCACGTGCTGAGGCGCCATTCCCGCAGAGACGGGCTGCCTTTTTTTTTTTGTCCTCCTTTCTGATATTTTAATACTCAGTATCACTGCAATTCTCAAGGGCCGTTTAAAATATATACAATCTTATTAGCGAGAGCTGCTTCCCTGTGGCTGGCCCACGTTCCACAGGACAGTCACGGGTCCCCAGTCTCGGCAGGGTGCCTGAGGCGGGCGGTGCTGACGCGTGCTGAGTCTGCCCTAGTTTTCCAGAACACTCCAAGCCAATGTCTCAATTAGGTCGCAGGACCGCAGGATGGATGTGCGTGGATGGATGGGCTGCGATGTACATATTCAGAGCCCTTAGTGTCCTCCGTCCTGCACCGTCCTTCCCTGGCTCTGTGGGGGTGTCGGGGGCACGGGGGGCTCTGGCTGCCTTCCTAGGGGTGCAGGCTGTGGGACTGGTGGGCTGGGCCGTGCGGGGTGAGGTGAGAGCCCAGCAGCGGGGCTGGGGGCCCTGGATGAGGCCCCCTGGCTCTGCTGCCCTGGCTGTGGCCCCGCGACCTCGGGCTCGGTCTGCCTCTCAATCTTGTGTTTCCACTTGTCGGTGAATTGGGCTTGATTAGGGGTGGTAAGCCGGGGCAAGGGATGTTTGGCCCACAGATGTATTTTATTCAGCCTGCAGAGTGTTTTAGAAATTGAGGCCTTTCGTTAAAGAAGTCGAGTTCAGCTTTGTTGAATAAATAAATGATCGGGTATGACTGGGTTGGACCTTCCCCGTTGAGATGAGGCGGGCGGGCCATCTGCTGCCACATTCCGCACCTGGCCCTTCTCACCCAAGTGAGATAACCAGGGAGGAAATACTAAATCAGAGAGAAGCAAGGGAACGCCCCATGTGAGGGTGTGAGGGCATTGCTGTCACATCTATGCCTCCTGAAAGCTCCTGGTGATCACAGGGCTCCTCCTCTGAGCGTCCAGGCCTGTCTGCTCTTGCCCTGCCATATGTACTCCTGGATCTAGCCATGCCTGAAGGTTTCCTCATTCCCTATGCTGGCTGCAGCTGAGTTAGTTCTAATGTACTGAGAACATCACAGCCCCATCAGCACACTCGCGGGCCTGTGCAGGCTTCCGTCTCACCCTTGACGGCCCGATGGCTCCCGATCGAACGAAGGGACGGATGGCTGGTGGCCTCCATCGGGGCTCCCGCAGCCTCAACAGCGAGAGCCCGAAGTGCGTGATCCCAGCGCGTGATCCATCCGCCCGACGCGGGGAGCCAGGGCTCACGTCATAGCGGAACAGCTGCCGCGCAGGGCTAGCAGTTAATTAACAGCTCCGTGCACTCAGTGATTAACTAATCACAGCATGGTGGCAGCGGGCAGCATTGCGGGGACTTCCCTGCTGGAGTCAGCGCAGAAGCTCCAAATGTCTGCCTTCAGGGGCTGGCGCCAGCAGGAGGCCCCCCGCCCCCACGCCCCGGTGTTTGGTAGGCTAGACCCCCAGCTGTCCCTCCCATTGGAAGCTTCCAGAAAGAAACGTGCAAAGGTGGAGGGAGCAGACGCCGGCAGGAAAGCAAAGGATGGGTGGGACATTTGGGGACCGCTGGCCTGATGGCACATGAGCCCCAGGGACAGCAGAGTCCTGGGATGACGCTCCCCTCTTCATATCCGGGCACGATGGCTGAGTGCCCACGTTCTAGGGGGAGAGGCCGGTGCCTCCGATCTGTTACCTCTCAGTCTAGCCGCAGGCACCTGGAGCTGTGTGCAGGGGCGAGTCTGGGAGCCCATCAGGCGTGTGAGCTAGCCAGAGGGCGTGGCATCTGATGGGGCAGGGGTGTGTGTGGGGGATTCCAGGTCCTGAGATCTGAGCCCCCAAAGATGGGTGAGAACCCATTAACTCCCCCAAAGGGAGTGTCTTCCCTTAGTCATTCAAGGGGCACATAGTGATCGCCCACCATGTGCCCGGAGATGAGGGCGCTGGTGAGAATGACGGCTGATAAACAGGTACGTAGTGGCCCTGACTTTAAGGAGCTTATAACCAGGTCATTTGGTATGAGGAAGGGCAAGTGAAGGAGTGTTGAGAGGCGCCTGGCTGGGGAGTGTGTGGGGGTGGGACAGGGGCAGTGACAGCTAAGGAGCAGGTGGTCCTGGCTTGGGCAATTCCGCAGGAGGTGGAGCCTCTCTGGGGCCTGTGTCTTGCCTGCTATCCTGAGACTGACCAGCAGGTGGCGGCAGTGCTACGGGAAAGTCAGGGACAGCTGGGGAGGGAGGGAGCGTGGAGGAGCGGGAAGGAGATACAGAAAGTAGAGACAGAAAGAGGCACAGACACAAGGAAGAGCACCCCGGCCTGTATGGGCTGCCATACAAGAGACCACAGACGGGGCGGCTAGAACAACAGAAAGTCCTTTCTCACCGTTCTGGAGGCTGGAAGTCCAAGGTCCAGGTGCCGACAAGTAGGCTTTATCCTGAGCCGTCTTTTCTGGGCTTGCAGGCCGTGGCCCAGGGGTGCCCACGTGGTCTCTCCCTGGTGCACACACGCGGGGAGAGACAGAGACAACGGGATTTGGGCCCCCTTTGTCCCTTTATGACCTCATTTAACCCTAATTACCTCCTGAAGGCCATGTCTTCCGATACAATCACACTGGGGATTAGGGTTTCAACATATGAATTTTAGGGGGCACAAATCAGTCCATTAGAGAGAGAGAGAGGGAAAATAGAGAAAGGGGAAAAGAAGAGAGAGAGAAAGGGAGAGAGAGGGATGGGGAGTGGGAGGGGAGGGCCAGGCCTGAGGCACTGTGGCAGGGCGTCCAGGAGGGCCAGGCCTGAGGCACTGTGGCTGGGCGTCCAGGATCCCTGGGTCTGAGCCAGCTTTGCCGTGCACTTTATAGAGATCCTGAGCAGGCCACTTCTCCCTGAGCTGCTACCTCCTCACCCTAAAGGGGGCAGTGGAGCCCCCAACACTCCACTCCCATAAAGTAGCAACAGGCTTGCAGACAGCGGCTCTGAGTTCCTCTGATTTTCTGTCGGTGACACAGTCCTCTGAGATGGGCAATAATATTGCCAACACCTTTCCGAGGAGGAGACTGAGAGTCGGAGAAGTCAAGTAAGCTGCTCAAGGACACACAGCTGGGACTCGAACCCAGGTCTCCTGACCGTGTGGTCTGAGCAGTGGGCAAGCACGCTGAGAGGGCTGGGAGCTACAATACAGACATGAAGGAAACTGAGCACTCCTGCACAGCCCAGGGACGTGGGTCAGTCTCCCTCTGGGGGTCCTTCTGGAGCCACCACAAAACTCCTGAGGAAGGGCATGTTTGGTGGAGAGGCCTTGTAGGACTAATGGCCTGGCAGCTGGCCCAGAGACCTGGAAACCCAGAAAAACACCCCTGGACACAAGGTCACCAAACAAAGCTGCCCCAGATGGTGGCCTCTGTCCTGCCTGGGTTTGCCAGACAGCGAGTCCTGCCTGGCTCTTGGCTTCCACTGTGCGGCGTGCAGGGCGGAGAGGAGAATACCTCCTTTTCCCTAGGAGACACACGAGGGACACCCAAATCTAATAAGTTAATCTAGACTCCTAGAAACAAGATTAAATTTTCAAATAAAGGCAGGCTCTGACAGCTAAGGCATAAATCTTTTATTTAAAATAGAGACTAAGCCCATTCAAATGCAATCAGCGATGACAGACGCAGATAGAAACAGGCTCTGGTAGAACAGACACAGCGTGCATTTGTTCACTCCTGGTGACACAGCACACGGGGTGACCTTAAGGACAGTCCAGGTGTCAGAAACAGTGGGCCATCTGCATCCATTTCCATGTAGCTTGTTGGCCCCAGGTGGCGGGCCACTAGGGAGCACGTGTCCTGAGGTAGGTGCCAAGGCAGGGGACAGAGGCCGGCCTCAGAGGCCACGGTCCCCTGTCCACCACCCCAGCTGCCACACGAGGGCAGGGAAGGGAGTCAGCATCGTTTGGGGTTATCTGGAGCACCAATGAAGCCGCCAGAGGAGGGGCGAGTGGAGGGGCTGTTGAGAGCAGGTGGGAGATGGTCAAGGCAAGACGAGCTGCCAGGGCAGAGGGCAAAGCTCTGGGCCCCCCTAAGACACACAGTCTTCTAATGGGTGGGCATTTTGTCCTTGACATCAAACCCTTTTTGCAGTGGCCACAAGCTGGCTGCACAGGAAAGAAGTGTGCCCCTTCCAGACTCAGCCGAGAAAACCCTCCCCGGGTCTTCTTCATGGCCCCTCCTCTTCCAGCTCGATGCGGACAAGCACAGGCACCCCAGGAGCAGGCTGAGAGGTGGCAGAGCCACGAGGAGGAAAGGCCTCTTGGAGGCGAGCTCCGCGATCCTCAGGCATCCCTGTCTGGGCCTTGGCACAAGCGAGAAGCAAACGTCTACCGTGCCAAACCGCTAGGACTGGGGGTGGAGGGCTGACCTGTTACAGTCCACACTGGATTCTCAGCCGTTTCAGATCACTTTTCCACCCAGAGATTCATCCGTGCATTGCACAAACTCCGGGTGGCAGCTTGGGAACGGCATTTTACAGACGGCATTGCTTGTCCTGGCGCTGAAGTCGACGGCAGGAGGGTAGAAAAAGGTTCTGAAAAGAACTCTTCGATCTGGATGTGAAGAGATGATAATGAGGTGTCCTTCTGTGACCCCCTTCCTGTTGGCTCAGGCATTTCTGTTGCTAGAGCTCCTCCCTGGGACGCAGCACCCTCTCCAGCCTCGCTGTCCCCATCCCTGGCTCTGGGAAGCCTCTGGGGACTTCGCCTCTGTCCGTGGTGCTGAACCCAGTGGGGTGGGGGGAGGCGGGACTTGAAACATTAGACAGCAGAATTTTCCTTCTAGCCAATATATGTTGCCTGGGAAAGTTTTTTTTTTTTAACCTCTCCAAATATTAATGTTCTCTTTAAAATGGCGCAAGGATACTTTCCCCATGAGACTGCTGTGAGGACTGAACCACATGGAGAAACGGCTGGGGTAGCAGGTGTGTTTTTACACCCCTCCCCCACTGAGAGAAAGATTGAACCTGCTCTTTCCTGTCCCTCCCAAGAGTAACAGGTGAAGCGTTGACAATTTCCTACTCATGCATCATACTGACTTCGAGGGCCAGAATTATCGGGCACTGAGATTTGAATTAAGAGAGAGAGAGAGAGAGAGAGAGAGAGAGAGAGAGAGAAAAGCAAACAGACCCGGCTGCGCTGGGCTGCAGGGGTCACAGGATATTCTGGGTCCCAGGGAACTTTGACGCTTGAGGACAAGTACATTTCCTGGTCCCCCTCGTTTCTTCCCTTATAAATGGTGGGTAGGGGGTGGCCACTCACTGGTTTCCAACACGGACACCTCTCAGCGTCCTCATCCTCACTGGTCCCCATCTTTGTAAGGATCTCGTCCACTAAACATGCTGCACTTATCAAGGAATAACAAATTAATTTCCTCAATTTTATTAATCAAAGACACTTAGAAGGGAGTGCACAATAAAAACAGTCTTAAGCTCCCCAGTTTGATGAGGCGGCCGATGCTTTGGTTGGACTGTGAGGCCTCATTATTGTTTATATTGCTATATTGTTTATATTGAGGCCTCATATAAACCTCCCTTAGGTTTTCTGAGTTTTTGCCAAGAATTCACAAGACCCAGTGCTGCCTCTGCGGACCTCAGAGCAGGAGTCATTGCCGCCGATGGGCTCTCTGGAAGCTTCCAGCTCTGAGCGGATTCAGATGTACCAAGAGCGGCAGGCAGAGTGGGCCCTGGGGGGGGGCAAGGAGACAGGATGACTGTGCCAAAGCTTTTACTTTGGGGACTGGAACCCCAGAGGATCCCCTGGGGGCTGGCTCCACCCACGTCTGGGAGATAGAATGTGTGATCCCCAGCACGCCCTCAGCAAGGGGCAGGACGTGTGCGTGCACGTGTGCGTGGGTGCATGTGTGCAGTAACTGGGGAGTTGGCTGCTTAATGAAGCACACACCTGACAAGGGAAATAGTCAGTTTGCCCCTCCCCTTCCGTGAACAGGCTCTCTCCCTGTTGCACACGACATGGGAATCTAGTTTAGGTCAGAAGGATGCTTGGTGGGCATACAGCTGGAGTCAGGGAGCTCGTAGGATGATTTTAACCACATTGTCTTCAGCCAACCATGGCCGATGAAATTTCATTCAGATCCTCTCAGAAATGGACTCAGATCATGCTGGAACCGTCCCTGACCCTGGACCTTTGGGCTCTGCCCCGGACTTGTGCCTGCTAGCAGGGGACCCCCTGAGAGATAGATGCTGCACCCCCCACCTGCTGTGGGGCCCAGTGAGAGGCTGGGTCTGTTCTGGGTGTGGTGGACACCTTGGGCTGGCCTCTAGCACTGGCACAGGGGACAGCCAGCCCCTTCCTCGTGCTGCGGGCCTCCGTTTGCAACCTTACTGGTTTCGGCCTCAGCGACGCCAGCGCCCCCCCCCCCCCCGGGTTGGGATGGTAGCCAGGCCGGGTCTGTAGGAGTCCGGAGCCCCTTCTCTTGACTGCAGCCCTGCACGGCCTCTCTCATGTGCCTTGCCCTTGAACTCTGGAGGTACAGCTCCTCTAGCCCACTCCGTTCAGACAGAGAGCGCAGGGAGCTGGAGCAGGCTGGGCCGTCCCCCCAGGGTGGGCCACGCCTGACCCAAGCTTTGCCGGTTTCCGTTTCTGCACGGGACCCCGGGGCTCAGCCTCTCCCTGGTTCATAAGCCGAGTGGGTGAAAGGCACGTCTGACCTTCCCAGTTCTCCCTGCGCGCCTCTGTAGTGGCTGCAGAGAAACGAGCTGCTTTCACGTTTTCCCAACTGCCACAGCCACAGCAGCTACTGTCCGTAAGCCTGGGACCTCACCCTGCCTGCAGCCCCGTGGCCGCCACAGCCCAGATGCTAAGCAGAGAACCCTAAGGTCCACCCCTCCCAGTCCCCTGGGAAGTCACAAACTGATGGGGCCACGTGAGGCTCACGGCAGCCATTTAATTTTAAATCTGCTCCCAACGCCCCACTCTCTACCCTCCTTGCCCCCCCATCCTGGTCTTCCAGACTACGTGCTGCGCCCCCCCCCCCCATCCCATGCTGCTGCCTCCAGAGCAGGCACATCTCCTCCGCCTTTAGGGCGCGTAGTCCCCGCATCCGGCCGAGCCTGTCCCCGCCCAGCAAGTCCTTCCACCTCGGATGAGCTCCCCCCAACCACGGCCAGGGTGTGCTGTTCACTCTGTGTCCTGTGCTGCCGCCTCCTCCAGGCCCTGCCCATCAAGTCCTCCCGCCTGGGATGAGCTCTGCCTGGGATGAACTCCCCCAACCACCGCCAGGGTGTGCTGTTCACTGTGCCCTGTGCTGCTGCCTCCTCCAGGCCCCGCCCAGCAAGTCCTTCCGCCTGGGATGAGCTCCCCCCAACCACCGCCAGAGGGTGCTGTTCACTGTGTCCTGTGCTGCTGCCTCCTCCAGGCCCCGCCCAGCAAGTCCTTCCGCCTGGGATGAGCTCCCCCCAACCACCGCCAGGGTGTGCTGTTCACTGTGCCCTGTGCTGCTGCCTCCTCCAGGCCCCGCCCAGCAAGTCCTTCCGCCTGGGATGAGCTCCCCCCAACCACCGCCAGGGTGTGCTGTTCACTGTGGGTCCCCGTGCTGCTGCCTCCTCCAGGCCCCGCCCAGCAAGTCCTTCCGCCTGGGATGAGCTCCCCCCAACCACCGCCAGGGTGTGCTGTTCACTGTGTCCTGTGCTGCTGCCTCCTCCAGGCCCCGCCCAGCAAGTCCTTCCGCCTGGGATGAGCTCCCCCCAACCACCACCAGGGTGTGCTGTTCACTGTGCCCTGTGCTGCTGCCTCCTCCAGGCCCCGCCCAGCAAGTCCTTCCGCCTGGGATGAGCTCCCCCCAACCACCGCCAGGGTGTGCTGTTCACTGTGCCCTGTGCTGCTGCCTCCTCCAGGCCCCGCCCAGCAAGTCCTTCCGCCTGGGATGAGCTCCCCCCAACCACCGCCAGGGTGTGCTGTTTACTGTGTGTCCTGTGCTGCTGCCTCCTCCAGGCCCCGCCCAGCAAGTCCTTCCGCCTGGGATGAGCTCCCCCCAACCACCCAGGGTGTGCTGTTCACTGTGCCCTGTGCTGCTGCCTCCTCCAGGCCCCGCCCAGCAAGTCCTTCCGCCTGGGATGAGCTCCCCCCAACCACCGCCAGAGGGTGCTGTTCACTGTGCCCTGTGCTGCTGCCTCCTCCAGGCCCCGCCCAGCAAGTCCTTCCGCCTGGGATGAGCTCCCCCCAACCACCGCCAGGGTGTGCTGTTCACTGTGCCCTGTGCTGCTGCCTCCTCCAGGCCCCGCCCAGCAAGTCCTTCCGCCTGGGATGAGCTCCCCCCAACCACCGCCAGGGTGTGCTGTTCACTGTGCCCTGTGCTGCTGCCTCCTCGGTGGCTGCCCCTCTATTTCCTGTCTTGGGCTCTGTTCATTTATTATTTTTATTTGTAGACTTTCTTCTTTTTCTAAATAAACAAGGGGGGTCCCTGCTCGCACCTTAAGGAATTGTAGAACCCTCCCCTTCATTTTTCTGGGCACATTTCTTTCCTCTACCCAGATGATCTGAGGTGACCATGTCGAGGGAGCCTGTCTCGACTTACCCCGAAACCAAACGGCCGGCGCTTGGAGTAAATCCCTCCCCTCTCTCCCACCACTGACGAGGCGCCGGCCACACAGCCCTGACCTGACTGTGGCCCTCGGGTGTGCAAAGCCGGCTCCTGCCTAGGCCCTCCGCACCCACGATCCCCTCCGCCTGGAGCACAGGTCCCTCCATTACCGTGGACTGGCTGCTTCCCGTGGTTTGGGGCTCAGCTCAGCCTCCCCTGGCCTCTGCCTCCAGCTCCCCACGCCCCAGCGACTCCCCGTGGGAGTGTGTTTCCTGACATATTCTCCTTGCTGCTCTGGTCAACTTCAGAAGTCACCCTTTGTTGTTGCTGTTATTGGTTTCATTGGATTATCCTCATCCTCCGCTAAGACATATAAGCTCCACAGGAGCCGGGATCTTGCCCATCATGCCGGTGGCTGTGTCCTCACGCCTAAAAGAGTGTGGGTCGCACGGGAAGCACCTTCCAGAGCTCAGCGAGCGGACAATGGGGAGGGTCAGACGTCCTTCCCCAGCACCCGGTGTCTTGCCTTTTGCACAAAATGCATGTGAATGAAGATGGAGCGAATACACCAAATGAAAGGGCCCCTCGCCCACGCAGCGACTATCTCTGCGACCGACCACACGGTCAGTTTCCCTGACGCCCCCGCGTCTGTAGAAACACGGCTCGGAGCGCCTGCTGGAGCACTCAGGGCCCTCTGAAAATGTTGTCGACAGCACTGGTGACTGAAGAAGCGGGTCCCTGCGGTCCCCGGCGTGGGACTCCCAGGGAAGACTGCCGGCTGGAGCTCTCCTTCTCGGCTGTGGGGTCCGCCACCCGAGAGCGCAGAGGCCGCCCCTCGCGGACATGTTGATAAGAAACAGGAGAATCTGCCCGAGATGCCGAGTGTCAGAGGGGCGCTTGACATCCTCTGACAGCTGAGAATTGCAAATCTGACAGGTTCCTTTTCGCCTGTCAGCTGTCCGGGCCTCCACGGCACAGGTGAGTTCCGAGCTTCGTTCCACCCCCCCCCCCCCCCACTGGCAGGGTTTCCCAGAGCCCTGGGGCCAGCAAGCGGGTGTCCCTGGGACTCCCTGTGGGCAGAGCACTTCAGGTGACCCTGGCACGCGAATTTCAGGGTCTTGCTCCAGGACACTTTTGGTTACAAGTAATTTTCCAAAGGAAACATACTGGCTCAAGCATGGAAAAGATGTGGGGTGGAAGCTGCTTCAGGTATGGCTGGATCCAGGGGGCCCTAGGTCTGTCTCTGCTTAGTTTATTCTTCACATGGACTCTCCCCATGGGGCAGCTGTTGGGGGCAGGCGGTCCCCGGATGCCTCGGAATCATCCATTAATGTGATTGTCCAAACATTCTACTCACTCTATTCCAGCCACTTGCTTTTTCCTGTTCCTTAAACAAACTGGCACACTCCCGCACTCCCGCCGTAGGATATTTGCACTATTTCAAGAGCCTGGAAATCCCTCCTCTCTCTTCTCCAGCACCGCCTTCTCACTCCCTGACATCCTACAAGGTTCTACTCAGGTTTACCTTCTCAGCAAGGCAGCACCCGCCCAGCACCCCCGGTCCCTCTCACTGAGCTCACGCCCCCACCGACGGCAAGGACTACCTTCTGCTTTACTCTCTCCGGCACTTATTTATTACTTCCGCTGCCCTACAGCCCAGGAGAGTGCCGGTTTTGCTGGCCGACGTGTCCCGAGAACCCAGCGGAGGCCTGTCACAGAGTAGCTGCTCCGTGTTTGGGATGGGTAAGTGAAACAGAGAGGAATTCAACATCAGTGAGCAAAACAAACAAAAACCCCGCCCCTCCGGACCTGACTCTTCAGTGGGGAAGGCACATGAGAAAGGAGATTTTGTTTTTTGAATCTTTATTATTATTATTATTTTTAATCATTTTATTTTTTTAATGGGGCAACATCAATAAATCAGGATACATGTATTCAAAGATAACATGTCCAGGTTATCTTGTCATTCAATTATGTTGCATACCCATCACCCAAAGTCAGATTGTCCTCTGTCACCTTCTATCTAGTTTTCTTTGTGCCCCCCCCCCCCCGTAACCAGAGAAAGGAGATTTTTAAGACGCACTAAGTGGAGAGAGTTTCCCGTGGCAACGAGTGTGGGACAGGCAAGCACGGCCCCCCTATGCGGTCAAGATGCGACGGACCCAGCTCCCGTGGCATGCTGAGAACCCAACAAGGACGGAGCCCCTTCCTGCTGCCTGTGCTGTTTGAATTTTACCCTTTTTGGCGTGGACAGAGGACAAGCGTGTGGCTAACGGCAGTAATAAAGCTTCTTCCAGATTTGTGTCCAGGTTGTGTTTGCTCTTTCCTGTCATTCCCTCCTCACTTTGGGAGAGAGCCTGGGAAGCCCCTGCCAGCCCATGGTCCCCTGAGACTTCCCACTCACACGATGTAGATGAAGAAATACACCGACTGGCTGGGCACTGCCCGGGTTTGGAAGACTCCCCCCCCCCCGCCCTGGAAGCCGGTGCTGCGTGGAGAAGCCACCCAAACCCATAAGTGGGTATTGACTGGCATTGGCGTTAACGTCCCTTTGTATTGACACAAGTGTGTACTCACAACTGGCCTGGGGGGTACATCCATCTTCATATTGACTTAAAACAGAAGATATTACAGGATGGGTGTTCTAGCGACATGATATAGACCTTGGTGTACAGATAGAGATGTGTAATCAATATTTCATCATCAAATTATGATCTGGCTTTCAGCATTTTGCAAAAAGAGCCTCAAGATGAATAATGAAAATCATCAGCAATGTTGAAATAAGTGCAAAGATTTCTTTGCATTTTAGTGAGCGCTGGGGGCCCCTGTTGGCCGTCCAGTGTGGGCAGTAGGAAAGGACCCCCCGTCCAGGGTGGGCAGACCAGAGGCTACCTGGCCTTTGCTGTTCAGTCACCTGAATGGTGGGCATCGCTGGAGCCCCACCCAGACCCCCTGTAACACCTTCTAGCGCTCTGTGCACCCCTCTGCCAGCTTTACCATGCTCTGCCTCCAGCGGTCAGCAGGTGCCACTCTTGGGCCCCCGGGTGTTTCCCTGGCAGCCGGGAAGCCAGGCTCCCTTGCCTTGGGCAGGAAAAGTCCAGTCCACAGCTCCCTGGGGGGCAGGGGGAAGCTGCCCTCAGGGGCTCTGTTCAGCCCTGCTCCAGCGCCTGCCCCCCACTTCCTTCACCACTCCCACCCCCTAATCCTCCTGGGAGGCATTCCCCTAATCCCACACGTGCGCCTGAAGCCTTGCCTCCAGTCTACGTTCGGGAACTCTGACTTGACATGTACCCTTCAGTCCACAGCTGTTTACTGAGCGTCTGTCCTGTGCCAGGCACCGTGGTGTGGGTGGGGGGTCAGCGGTGGGGGACAGCAGGAGGGGAGTAGGAATGGCCATGTCCCTGTCCATGTCAGTGCCCTGGGCAGGCCATGAAAAGGGGGAAGTTAACCAGTGACTGTGCTCTCACGTGACCAACAGAGAAGTCAGCATTTACAGGGACCCAGCCAGGGCTCAAGGCAGGTCCTCAAGTCGAGTCTGAAGAAGAAGAAGGCTGTGACCTGGGAGTGGGCGTAGAGGTGGAGGCATTGCAGGCGGAGGAAGGCAGCTGGGGGCAGGGGACCCGGGAGGGACTGCAGCCTGCGTGAGGAGAACGAGGCTGGCACTGCAGGGACATGGGGGGCAGCGGGGGGCATGGCACAAGGGGCGGCAGTGCGGTCAGCGGGGCCACACTGGTCACAGCACTGACCCGGGACTTTGTTCCAAGGGCAGGGACGTCCCTGAGGAGGCTGGGCTGCAGAGAGGAGGGGGAGACGGGCATGGAGGGCCGTGGCCGTCCGGGACGAGTGGGGGTTGCTACGGCGGCTTTGAGGGGTGCAGGAGACAGTGGCAAAGGAGAGAAGGGGAGCAGCAGAGCTGACAGCCCAGCATCCGAGGGGGGGCCCTGGCTGGGCTTCAAGGACACTCTGAGCCCATACACCAGGCTCTCCCACGAAGAAGGACAAGTCTAAGGGCTAGCCGAGGGAAGCATTCCTCACCCGGTACCCAGGGAAGGAAGGGGGGAGTGGAGCTTAATGCGGTTAGGAAATACCGTGTAATCAATCACGCCAGCTTAAATTAACTGCGGTGTCCACACGTGTGGCCCGGCATTTCCCACTCCAAGGTGGGCCCCGGCACGGTCGGTCGCATCACTGTTTGAGATAGAGAAAGGGGTCCTCATTCATTATTTTTGGCCGATGGGAAGGGTGGAGGGGAGATAATAAAGGGAAGTGTTTTTGGGGGTGGGTATACATTCTAAAAATAACCCCTAACATTCTGTCCAATGTGGGCAGTGATGTCATGGGGAAGCGTGTAGAATTTGGAGCTGGGAGGCATGCCTTTGACAAGCTTTTCCTGCGCTGTGTGACTCTGAGTGGGTCGCTGCCCTCTCTGAGCCTTATCTCCCTCATCTCTGAGGGGTGGGGGACAGCAGCAGCTGCAGAAGGCAGCTGTGAACAGGAAATGAATCAACATTGCTGAACGGGCATTGGCGGCTGTAAAGCGCTATCAGGTGTCAAGGATATATTGAGAGAGTTTTATTTTTTTCCCCTAAGCAAAAAAAAAAAAAAAAAGTCTTAGTTGGGTGATATTATTGAATAAATATGAATTCTGGGGTGTTATATAGGAGAATGTCTTCACCCTTAGGAGATGCATGCTGAGATGCTTAGTAGGAGTGAACCTTCTCGACATCGAAAGCATTCAACTGGTTCTGCGAAAACCCAAACTGTACGTAGAGCTCAGCGGTTTATCCGCCTGCAAGACTTCCTCTATTTACATTTATACGTATGTATTGGGAGATATAAACCAAATGTGACAAAATACTAGCCACTGGGGAATCTAGCTGAAGGGTGTGGGTGTTTATTAAGTTGTTGTTGTAACTTTTGGGGCAGAGATGAAAACTTTAAAAATAAGAAGTGGGGTGTGTCTGTGTGTGTGTGGAGGGGGGGGGGGGTCCGTTCCAAGTGCACTGAGTGTAAGTCCGGAAGGTAAAACCCTGTCTCAGGAGCTCACACAAGGCGGTGCCTTCTGGCCTCCCAGGGAAAGGCAGCCCCTGCCAAACTGTGCCCAGGGAAGGGGGTGGGAGTGAAGCAGGGGAAAAACGCCCGACTCCTCCGGGCTCCGGCTCAGGCCCCTGTGCCTCCCTTGGCTGAATCCAACCAGAGCCCCAGGGCGCGGGCTAGGTGGGGAGCAGGGCAGAGGACGGGCCTGAAGGGGCCCCAGAGAGCAGCCAGAACCCCACCCCCCCTAGGGACCGGCAGGCTGCAGCCAAAGTGCCCAACGTTCGTTTTCGGAGTTTTCTTTCAAGCTAAGAAATAGGAGAGAGCTGCCATCCCGGCCCACCCTCCGCCCAGGAAGAGGCGTCTGTGCCGGGACCTGGGAGGTGTTTCCCTCCGGACTGGAGAACGAGGCCCAAGGGGAAGCCGCCCCTCTCTGCCGGGACCGGGATATTACTCCGTGAGGACAGGGATGTCAGCGGCCAAGCGGATGGAGAGGGGCCCTCCCCCTTCCTGCCCCCACCCCGCCCCAGTTCCAGCGTGTCTGTGGGTCCCCGCACCGACAAGGGATTCCCCGACAGCAATTCCGACCCTCTCCGCCTGGAGACGGCGTCAGACCCCGCAGGGTGGGCGCCCTAGTTCTGCGAGAACGCGCCCCGCCCCCTTTCAGATGCCCATCGGGAGACAGGCGGCCGGCGGGCAGCTGACCACTAGCTGTAGACTGGAGGTTCCCACAGCCTCCTCCTGAGGAACAGTCAGACGGGAGAGACGCACAGGACAGGGGGTGGGGAGGGGCGGGGAGCTGCCACGCTCTCTCCGGGCACGCCAGCTCCCTGGATCTCCACGCGGGCACCAGCCCGAGGGCTCCCCCCTCCCCCGAGCCCCTTTCCTTGGGGTGTTGTGGACGCTCCATCGCACAGTCACGACCAATGAAAGGATTGGCCACGGGAGACTGAGCTCAATCTCCACCCAGCCCCTCGCCCTTCCCAGGAGGTTGGGGGTGGGACTGACAGTTCCAACCCTCCAATCACATCATTGGTTCTCCTGGCAACCGGCCCCTCTCCTCAGGCGCTTCCAAAAATCACCTCATTAACAGAACAAGACACACCTCTTCACTTAGGAAACGACTCGAGTTTTCTTCGGAGCTCTGTGCCAGAAATCGGGGACAAAGACCAAATACCTATTTCTTTCCTATCGCCCTGGCGTTGCTGAGCAACTGAGTCTGACCTGGACCACCTGTTTTGTGAGGGACCGTTTCCAAGGGCCAGGGCCCGGGGGCTGGGAATCCTGTCTCTCGGTGCCACTAGCATCCTCACCGGGGGCACAGGTCAAAGCCGAGGACGCCTCATCGCACTTCCCTGAGTCTCCCCCTCACACTGACGATCTAGGTTTCCACTCTGGCAGTGAGGAAACAGAAAGCAAGGGGAACAGGTACGGAAGAGGAGGGCACTGAGAGAGGGAAGCTGCTGTACCCGAGGAGGGAAATGCCCGCTCCGGATTGGGGAGACCGTGCGCGTTAGTTAGCAAACACTGTCAGTGCCCTGCCCAGAAGCTCCCGCCCCGTGTGCCCCCACCTCCCTGCTTCTGCAGCTGGGGAGGGGGCTACCAGCTCTTACCTGTGACCTTCAGGGGACGCTCCTCGCGCCCAGAGCGGCATCCCTCTGGAACAAAGTGCCTCGGGTGACCGGGTGACCGTCAGCCAGTGCCTCTCAGTTCCAAGGCTGGAGAAACTGCAAGGTGTGGCTTGTGTCCAAGCCCCACCCAGGACCAGGATGCACCTGGGTTTCACCTGCCCTGCACCTGACCTGGTTGGGTTTCTTTCCTTCCCCATCCTGCTCCCTGCGTCGTCTTGCTTTGCTCCAGGGGCGCTGTGAAGTCACATGGGGACAGGGGTGGGGTGGGGTTGTACTGGCCCCAGCATCTGCACTGAACAGCCCTAGCCAGGGCTGGCAACTGTTAGTGGTTTCCCTGGCCGCCCTCACACCCACTGACCTCCTTGTAGAGTTCACCAGGTTCTGCTTCTGATTCCCAAGGACTGACTTTATTGGCACGTGGCCTTTCCCACCACAATCTCATTGGCTCAGGAGGGACCGGCACACTGGACTTTATCTGAAACCTGACAGCGATGTCTGTCTTGCTCCGTGTGGTTTCTGCAGGCAAAGAGCAGTCGGAACATCACAGACGGAACATCTGTTCTAATGCAGATTTCTCTCTCCCACCGAAGCCCCACCCTTTTTTTTTTTTTTAATTTTTTTTTTTTTTTTTTTACAGAGGCAGAGATAGACAGGGACAGACAGACAGGAACAGAGAGAGATGAGAAGCATCAATCATCAGTTTCTCGTTGCGCATTGCAACTTCTTAGTTGTTCATTGATTGCTTTCTCACATGTGCCTTGACCGTGGGCCTTCAGCAGACCGAGTAACCCCTTGCTGGAGCCAGCGACCTTGGGTCCAAGCTGGCGAGCTCTTAGCTCAAGCCAGATGAGCCCGCGCGCGACCTCGGAGACTCGAACCTGGGTACTTCCGCATCCCAGTCCGACGTTGTATCCACTGCGCCACCGCCTGGTCAGGCAGCCCCACCCTTTGTAAGGAGTCTCTGCCTTTTGCTGATCCCAAGACCCTGAGCTTGGTGGTGTGTGCCACCATCGTTACCTCCTTGAATAACCATTTCGGCCACTAATCTGGGCCTACATCAGCGGTTTCCAATCCTGGATGCACCTTAGATTCTTCTGGGAGCTTTTACAAAATACACCTACACCCAACGCCTCCCTTCCCCCTCCCTCTCCCCTCCCCCCCACCCAGGAATCTTTGGGCAGAATGCTCAGAAGTCCATATTTTTCAAGCACCCAGGTGAGCTCAGTGTGAAGCCAGGGTTGAGAACACCTGCTTCCCTGGCTTGCACCTCCCCGAGGCCACCTGCAGGGGGCGGGCCTTCCTTTCTGGATGAGAGGCCGCTGAATCCCGGCAGCTGACCTTCCTCCACCCTCCTGGGTCAGCCTTTCTGTTTTGTAAAACACCGCTTGGCTTCTTTAAATACCCAAGCGTGTGTCTTCTCTGAAATTAGGAGCACCTCCAAAGATCACCCGCTGTTGGCAAACTGAGATCCCAGGAGGCCACGTCAGCGGCCCAGTGGACACAGATCCAGGGCAAGGACGCTGCTCTTCCGGGCGGGCGGAAAAGAGGCCCCCCCTGGACCCAGGCTGTGAACGGCCCTCCGGTGTCCCTGGCGGAGGGCAGAGAGTGGGATGCAGCCAGGGCAGCCCGGCTGTGAGGGGGAGCCCCTCTGCTTACAGGCTTTCTTGGAACGTGCTGGCTCACTTCTGCGCAGAGCACACTGAGTGCACGCGGCGCTTTATAATAAGCCTCAGTTCATGCACCGCCGGACAAAAGACGGGCTCCTTTATGAAGGCCCTCAGAAGCTCTACTCCAAACAACAGGGCGACCCTTGGACAGGCCTCCTTCCTCCCTCCCCTGTCCCATCCACCCACACTCGGGAGGAACGAGGGGCAGGCCGGATCTCCCCCTGAATACTGGAAGCCTCTGCTAATCACACAGAAGGACCTGCTTTTTTATCTCTCCGGTCCAAACACTCTCGTGCCCACCATCAAGGCACGGGCCTTCTGAAAGTGAGTTTAGCTCACACCCTGTTCGCGCAGCAGAAATCCTGACCCCTTAACGTCATTTCAGAGGGTGGACATTGTGGGTTCCTTTCCTTTGGGGGGTTACTCTGGGGGTCTCCTACTTTCCTTTCTCTTGTGTTTGTCAGTTATGAAAGACACTGTTTTAATTAAAATTCTTTATTGGACTCAGTATACCAGATCCAGTAGAAAAAAAGAAAACTCATTTGTTTGGCTCATGTAAGAAAAAATTGAATGGTATTTGCCACTTTTTATTGCTTTTGGGGGGGGGCAACAATAAGGAAACGCAATATTGATCTGCTGCCCAACACCACATCTGCTAGCCTCTGGTTTCCTTGAAGACATTTCTTTCTGAGGTATAGTTATATACCGAAATGCTCCCATTTTCCAACACATGCCTATCAGCGGTTATTATGGCCCTCACCCCAATGCCCGTGGTTCGTCCTTTATGCGCCCACCCTTCCCCTGGACCCGTGGGTCTGTGGGTCTCAGCTCGGGTGGTATTAGCCTTCCAGCATCAGGTGAACCCAGCGGGCAGCCAGAGCTGAGAACTGCAGCTTCCTGGGGGCGCATGTCCTCGTGGCCGCCAGCAGGGGGCAGTCCTCCATTACAGATCCTCACTCCCGACCTCCCTCCCCTCTCTGGGGTCATCCCCTTCCATCTGTAAAACATTGCTTTCTTCAAATAGTCAAGGAAGTGGCCTCTCAGAAACTGAGCCTTTCCAACAACAACAACAAAACAAACCCCCCAGAAACACCCACTGTTCTTAACTAAGATCTGAGGTGGCAGAATCGGCAGGGGCTGAGTGTCTGTATTTTTTTAAAGCAGCAGGGGCCCAGGCACAGGTATACATAGCGGGCTCCAGGTGGTTCGGGCATGCAGGAGGGTTTGGGAACCACCGTTGTCGTTGTAGCAGGGAGCATGCTTCCTCCCTCCTGGGGGACCCAGCACCTGCTACCCAGTCAGGCGCACGTCTGCTCTGAACCGTACCCAGGAATGAAAAAATTCCCCCCTTCTCCTGACGCACTTCCCGGGTGTCCCGTGTTCAGCGAGGAGTCTCAGGCTGATTCCACAGGAGCAGGATTGCTGTAAAGCTCACCGGCCGTGGGTCACCCTGGGCCCCATTCCTTACTTGCAAATACTCCAAGACAGGAACGCAGCATTGAGCCCATAAAAAGGGGAGGGGGGTCGATATATTGAAAAGAAATATTAGGTCACTTAAAAATATGTAGCAATCGATCCCAGACACGGGAAGCAAAACAGCACAAAGGTCAGTGTTACCTGACTGCTTTTCTTCTCCCCGAACCGTGGAGAAGCTGCTCAGAGGAGGAGCCATTTCTGCCATGTGGCTTTCAGGAGAAAGTTCAGCTCCCTGCAAACAAAAGCAGGACAGCAACTGTCCACTGTTAGCTGCATTTTAGCTGGTGAGCTGACTGACCGATCGATGGACGGCGTCGGTCAGTCCTTCACTCATCTTGGGCCGCCAAACCTTGTCTCAGTGCTGGGCACTGGGTGGAGCAGTGAATTCAGGCGACACGTGCCTGATCTCACAGAACTTATACTCAAATGTGTGAGCTGGTCCAAGAAACAAACAAGCAGGTAGCATGAGATTCAGGTGACGATAAGTGACATGATAAAAACATGGACGGAGGATCTGACAGCGAGGGACCAGGAAGCGACTTCAGTCTGGTGGTCAGAGAGGGCTGCTTGGAGGAGGTGACCTGGCAGTCTGGGCGTCTGAGGGCAGAGAGACAGCAAGTGCACAGGCCCCAAGGCAGGAAGGGGCTGGCAGTGTGAGCCATAGAAAGGCAGGGACTAGGGCTTTGCAAGTGAGAGGAGCGAGGTATGGAAGGGGGGTGGAGCCAGACCGCATAGGGCCTTGTGTGCCATGGGAAGGCGTCTGGAAGCAGGCTGTTAAGATGGTAAATAATACCGTCGGTGCCCAGTTTAACAGGATGGCTACAACAGAAAGAGGTTGGTAGGGTGAGTTGTCAAGCTCCGAGAAGACATTCTACTGGGTCAAGCCAATAGAAACCATGCCAAGAATTTTCTTTTCTTCCTGAGTGTTAGAGTGGGAGTTGGGATATTGGTCAACTCATATGAATAAAACATTCTGCATCCCCACCACCACCAATAGCTGTATGACTCGTCTTCTCTGTTCCTTTAAATCCCTGTCAAATGTCACTTCCTCAAGGGGGCTGCCCTCGCCATCACCTGTCACTCTTGTTCTGGTGGTCTTCACGGCTTTGTCCACGTCATACTTCTGCCTCCCCACCAGAATGTAAGATTGCAGGTCAAAGACTTCATTTGTTTTGTTTTCTGCCATATTCCCAACATTCAGCGTAATCCCTAGCACAGGGCTCACGAAGCGCCTGTCGAACGCATGTGTGGGAATCCGTGCCGCGGGAGGCTGCTGCGTTCATCTGGGCGCCGGGGACTTGGGAGGCCCTCATGTCCCTGGGCTTCTATTTCCCAAGCTCAGACGCGTCCCTTCTCATCTCTCTGCCTTAATCACTCTCAATGTCCCGACAAGCACAATTGACCAATTAATGGCACTTATGATCTTGTTCCATCATTTGTAATCCATGATGCTCTTTCTATTTGTAACGACCTTTCAATTTTTCATGAATCAAAATGGAGGACATGCATAATGACTCTAAATAGGAAATTGATTACAGTTAATGCATATTCTGCTGCCGGCTGGGTCCGTGCCTGTCCGTAATGACAGGAATCCAGCAAATTCTCACGACAACACCCGTGACATACAACCCTTCACGCAAGACGCAGGAGCATGAGGGGCCCTAAATTTTCCTAATTACTGAGCAACAGCAGACATTCACTTCCCGGAGGGCAACCTTTGTATATAAGGACCTCGACGTGGCTGCTTTGTCTGGGTTCTTTTTTCTTTTTTTTAAATATTTTATTGATTTTAGAGAGAGAGGATATATAGAGAGAAAGGGGGTAGGAGCAGGAAGCATCAACTCCTAGTAGTTGCTTCTCTCACGTGCCTTGGCCAGGGGAGCCCAGGGTTTCAAACCGGTGACCTCAGCGTTCCAGGTCGATGCTTTATCCACTGCACCACCCCAGGCCAGGCGCCCCCAGGTTCTTTCTGATGAGTACAAAACCCCACCACGTAACCCATTTTTATGTTGCCAGACTATTTGTGTTGACTTTTGGGGGGGGGGAAGATAACACTTGAGAGATCACCTTATGAACAAAATATGCAAGATGCTACTTGTGCAAAATCAAATCTATTGTCTGCTCAGGGAGTGCGTGTATTTCAGAATGCTAATCTACCGGGAGGCAGGTTTTAGGGAGCTTCGGCTGGCTGGTGTGCTGAGCGGTTCAGCATCACAAAGAGGACAGAGCGAGGAAACAAGAAAGAAGAAGGGGTGAGTCTGAAAGGGTGACCGTGGGAAAGAAGATGCTTTTAACAGGGCCCACCTGGCGAAGCGTGCCGTCTTGGTCCCAGAGGACCAAAGGATGAAGCTGGCTTGCCAACGAGAGGCCAAGGGAACCAAACTCTCCTTCCCGTCAGCTAGCGAGCTTCCAGGAGGCGGTGTTTTCTGTGACACCAGGGTGGGTGGTGACTTGCTTAGCGGGGCTGGCGCAGGAAAAGCTGCAAAGCCCTCGTGTCAGAGGTCTGTAAACGGTGGATGAGTAAATAGGTTTGGGGAGTCCCATCAAGCGCGACATTCCCAGAGTGCTGGGTGCTGGGAGCTGGGCGCTGGGAGCTGACCGCTGCTCTGCCCACACCTCCCTCCTCCGGGGCAAACTGGCCGAGCTGCGGCAAGAAGGCTGAGTGCGTGAACATGAGCGGGTGGCTGTGGCCCTCGCCCACGTCCCAGCAGTCTCTGCCTTGGCAGCTCTGCGCCCAGGAGAGGCTGGGCTTGGACAGGGTAGATTCACAAAGCAGGGGAAGCAGCGGTCTGCCAGGGTGTGCCCTGCCAACTCGGGGCACAGTGGTTTAGGCAAAACCTGATGCAGGTGGTGTTCCGTGCATGTCATTTTAGGCTGGAAACCCCGGAAGAGACTCAGAGCCAAGCATGTGACAGCCAAGGGCTTTCTGGGGAAGAGAGAGCCTGGGGAGGGGAGGGGAAGTGAGGAGGGAGAGGGAGGGAGGTGGGTGGGTGCTGAGGGGTCATTTGGGCAGCAACGGGGGGGGGGGGCGGTGTCAGGGTAGTGGTGGCTGCATTTGCATCTCAGAGGAAAACTCTAGAAAACTGCAAAATGCATGCCCAGAAATTACCTGGGCCAACGGAAGAGGGGGCTGGGGTATTTATACCTGTATCCCCAGCACCGCTGGTTACCGTGCCCCCTGCAGAGAGGTTGATTCCAGGTGCTTCCAGGCCCCGCACTTATGGACAAAGAGGGTTCTGAAGGCAGCCTGTCTGCCTAAGCAGCAGCGAATGCGGGGGAAGCCCCACCAGAGGTAACTTCAAGGGTCACCCCCAGGGCCGAGAGCTCCCTCTAGCATATATATACAAAGTCCACGCGGCCCGCACTTCCGAAGGTTTCGCCGTTACTCCCCAGCTGTACATCCGGTGGACGTGCGGCGGGCTTAGGGAGGGGTATGAAGCTCACCCTCCCCTTGCTCAGTTTTCCACTCTAGGGCGACGGCAAAGACAGATTTCTTGCTACAATTTAGGAGGGGTACGCAAGCCCTCCTCCCCCTCCGTCATATGTCTATGTGCGAGAACGAAGAATTCACAACTCCTTCTAAAAACAGAGCCAGCCTCAGGAGAGACGCATGCGCAGACCACAGAGTGAGAGCCAGGGCGGAGGGAGACCAGGGCGGAGAGCTGAGGGGTTCATTTATTATACCTGCAGCGCGCACACACGCACACACACGCACACACACACACACACACGCACACACACACACACTCACACACACACACACTCACACACGCACACACACACACACACTCACACACACACACACGCACACACACACACACACATGAAATAATCGGGGCGCCTTTAAAACACCTTCCCCAGGGGCAGCCCGAGGGATGCACATTTGCGCTGGGACGTTCTGACTGTCAGATGCGAGCTGTTTATCGGACACGGCCTCGTTTTGTACTGAAAATTCATCTTTGAAAGCCAAACAATTTCTCAGCATCTCCACTTCTTTTCATTGCTTTAGTGAAAATCCTCTCTTAACACACAAACAATAAAAATCACGACGATTAGCATTTACATCGGGCGTATTATTTGTGAACCGTTTCGCACGTCCTAACTCGTTTAATACTCACAGCCGCCCTGTGGTGGATGAGGCATCACGAGACCATTTTACACACAGGGAAGCCGAGGCTCGGAGGGGTTGAGCCACCAGCCCCAGCTCCCTCAGCGAACGGCGCTGGGATTTGAAAGCAGGTGTTCTGACTCCAGAACCCACATCTCTGCGTTCTCTCTCTTTCCCACCTACCCTGCTTATACCTGGACACCCAAATGCTTCTACAGACATCCCTCCGTCCTAGTTCCTGACATCCCAAGGACGTGCCGGCCTGACATTCGACTCCGTGGTCAGCACAACGCCTTTACCCTGGAGAACCCCCCCTCTCCCCCAGAGCAGGGCTCACTGAAGGGAGCAGAGAGGCCTGTGCTTCCTAGAGCCGCCTGTGGTGTCTCCCTCGGGTCACTGGGCTCCCAAGCCCTTTCCAGCCTCATCTCACACCGCAGCCAACGGCTCTCTGAACCTATGGACAGCTCCCTGCGGGATGCAGGCGTCAGCCGGTGGAGCCACAGAGAGGAAACGCACAGCTCCTGCACCCCGCGCGGCCGCCTTAGCGGCTCTTCCTGGCATTTCCTCAACAAAGGCAGGCTTGTGTGAGGTGATGGGTGGAACCGTTGCCAAGAAAGCACTCGAATGACAGCTTAGATCCACATTCGTTAGAGTGCGATCCTGCGTCTAGGAAAGAATGGACTACCGCCCCCCACCTCCCCGCCCAGCAAGGCTTATGAAACACAGGACCAGAGAGGCCTCTCATTCTTTTCAACGTCTCTTCAGGAGGCGAGGAGAGGAAGCGCTCCCGGCAGGCAGGCATGGGGAAACTGGCGGTTCGCTCGTCCACGATCCTGCTCTCACGGCGTTGAGTGCGCCCACGGGGCGGGCGCGCGGGCGTGGAAATGCTATTTGCGAAGTATAAGAGGAAGATGGTCCTCCCACTTGTAACACTTAGGGGCTTAGAAAAGATGATGCCTCCAGAGTCAGCAAAATCCACACACACACACACACACACACACACACACACACACGGCCCTCTTTTTTTATTTTTATTTATTCATTTTAGAGGGGAGAGAGAGAGAGAGAGAGAGAGAGAGAAGGGGGGAGGAGCAGGAAGCCTCAACTCCCATATGTGCCTTGACCGGGCAAGCCCAGGATTTTGAACTGGCAACCTCAGCATTCCAGGTTGACGCTCTATCCACTGCGCCACCACAGGTCAGGCCATTTCCCTAAATATTTAAAGAATCAGCCTACAGAGGGATCGCATAGGAGGACCAAGGTCAGATGGGGTGGAACGGTAACACAGCACCCAGGGAACAGTCTGTGTACACAAGCATGGGTGTGGAGGTGGTGTGGGTGTGCGCGTGAGTGTGTCTACACGCAGGTGAGAGAATAAGTCATTTTAAGCATAAGCATTCAAGAATGTCATCATTCTATCTCCAAGTGTTTGTGTGCGGCCGTAACAGCAGCTTCAGAAAGTGTCGGGCCCCATCATCAAGAGGATTGTTTAGAAAGCGTGACCGGTCACACTGTGCCTCTCCCGGGTCAACACGGTCCCCAGCCCTCATACTGAGCCCTGCCGGCTCTTCCACGGGCTGCAGCCCAAGGGACAGTCCTCTGGCCGGACACCCGCACACACGCCTCCACGTACTGGGAACAGTAACTGCCCAGCATGGGACGCAGGCGGAGGGCCGCCCCTCGGGTGTCTAAGATGCGCCTTTGTCAGCTGACAGGTCTCCGATCTGGGAGACCAGGGCTACGATATATTAAAAAGAACTCGAGTTAGAAGATTTGGATTTTAGAGTAATTTTTGTTTTTCTAAATCTTTGTGTGAATCCCCGCCTTAACTTCCCATCTACAGACAAATATAAGGATGTGACTTTGTGCACAGAAGTCCCCAAAGATGGCATTACATTGACTTAGAGCATGGACTAAAAAAAAAAAAAGAAAGAAAAAGAAGCCAATATAAATTTCCAAAACGCCATTAGCTAAGTTATACATTTACAAAGTAAAGTCAACCATTGACTGAGATGCTAAGGCAGTAATCACCCAGATAGATGATGCTAAATAATAAAAAAGTATCAAATACTATTAAATAAATAAGAAAACATCATTCTAGAAATACCTAATATAGATAGTATAATGTAATACATATAAATTACAATAACAAATTAATAAAGAATAAAACATAAATAAACTTAAAATGGAACAGGAATGATAAATGGAAAGTATGTGTCTAGCAACCGGAAATGGCTCTGGGAGCTCAGACCGCTGTGTATTTGGAATGCTGTTCTGTAGAACACAAGGATGCAAAATTCCGTGGGGTTGGAAAACGTACTTATGAGATTAACATGTCTAGATAACAGCTACATAACAAAGGTGAGAGTGGACCTTCAGTATCATCATGAGACATCCCTAGAATCACCTTGGCCGTGGGGAGGGGACAGTTTAGAGCAGGGGTCCCCAAACTATGGCCCACGGGCCGCATGCGGCCCCCTGAGGCCATTTATCCGGCCCCCGCCGCACTTCCGGAAGGGGCACCTCTTTCATTGGTGGTCAGTGAGAGGAGCATAGTTCTCATTGAAATACTGGTCAGTTTGTTGATTTAAATTTACTTGTTCTTTATTTTAAATATTGTATTTGTTCCGTTTTGTTTTTTTACTTTAAAATAAGATATGTGCAGTGTGCATAGGGATTTGTTCATAGTTTTTTTTATAGTCCGGCCCTCCAACGGTCTGAGGGACAGTGAACTGGCCTCCTGTGTAAAAAGTTTGGGGCCCCCTGGTTTAGAGGCAGAATTTAAAGTATTGAGCAAAATAGAACGTCTTGACCAAAGGAGAGATGAAGGTACCAAGGGTGGGGGAAAATTTTTGCTAAATATAGCCCAGAAATAAGTGGGGGGGGGGGGCAGAGAGCGTTGTTACATAAAGATCTAGAAAAGGAAATTAGGAAAGGTTCTTTATCCCTCAACAGTCAACTGAGTTCCCAAAACGCAGCCCATTAAACTAGAAAATATTTTGATAAATTAGAGGGTAGAGGTTTTACTTCTTGGGAAAGGCAGATTTGCTAAAATGCTGACAAACGGAACAAAATTTTATTTTATTCTACTTCACGTCATAATCTTTTTTTATTTTATTTTTTTACTGTTTATCTAGTGCTTACCATGTATGTATCAGGCACCATTTAAAGCATTTCGTAATCAAAACAACCCGAGAACTTATTTTCAAATATCTTCAAAATAGTACCCAGAAGGTACTATTATCATCACCCCATGTTACAGATGAGAAAGCTGAAGCTTGGAGGGGTCATACCGCTTGTAAGAGGTAGAGCTGTCTGTACACAGGCAATCGGTCTCCACAGTACTAGAGACTGTGCTATGCTGCCTTTATGAGCCAAGGAATTAATAGAATGACATAGCTGGATCACTTCACTCAGATTTCTCAGCTTGAGAACTTCTGAAAGATTTAATGTATATATGATCAAGTTCTACACTCTTTAGAAAAGGGGGGGAAAATGGAGAAAACGTGGTCTTACAATATTTCTACTGTCTTTCACAATTATACACGGAGCCCCCTGAGAATCCTTTACAGGATGAAATTCATGCTACACAAAAATAAAATGAGAAGAGACAGACTGGAAAGATACGTTTGAGTCGTCATTCCATAATAATCTTCACAAACTGAGATCCGATGAGGAAACAGACCAGGGTAAACGGCCCAGAGTAAAACCCTCCCAGGTGCCACAGACACATTCCACCAGGGCGGTGTGTGACAGCACATGTCACACGATGTGTGCCCTGCCACAAAGGCAGGAGCAGGGGCCGATGCTAATAGCTCCCCAGAGCACAATGTCCTGCAGGCTAAGCTGCAGTTCCCCGCAAAGGTTTTAGCTGGGGCGGCCTTCCCTTCAGGGGAGACTCCTTATATTTGCCACCTTATCAATAAGAACACCATGTACTCGCTCATTCGATCAACAAACACGGTCAGAGCCCCGATTAAGCCCTGAGATCATGTCAACATGAATGCGACCCAGTCTCCACTCCTCCAAAAGTCCATTGAGAGGTGATGAGTTTGGATAAACCAGTATCAGGCCACAAGCTGCTGTTACTAGAGGCCCGAATACCAGTGCGGCTCTGGTTCAATACGGCAAAGCGAGTGCTTGTGTTGGTTCCTCTCTTGACTGAAACTCAACTCAAATGAGAGTAAATGCCAAATGTCTACTTCTGGCCAAAATGGAGTAACAGAGACTTGGTTTATTCTCCAGTCTAAAACAACGGCAACAAGGGACAAAACCCATAAAATGACAGGGTGAAAGATACTAGACATCGCCAAAAAAAAAAAAAAAAAAAAACAACCCCAATGATCCTTAGAAGCCCAGTGAGGGGGCCTGTGATTCCCTGAGCTCACTGCCTGGAGGGGGACCCCAGGCCGCAGCACGAAGAGGCCAACCCCAGGGGGAGCCCGCTGGACTCCGGGGCCGAGAGGATGAATGTCAGCGCTGGAGGAGACCTCGGCAGCTACAGTCCCCAGGAAAAAGAGTCCCGCAGCGGACGGAGCCGCAGAGGGAGGAGGCCGGAGTTCCTTCTCCGTGACGCCCTCCCCTTGGAAGTACACAGTGCGTGCTGCCTCCTCAGAACGGCTTCTTTCTCTTTGCAAGACACACGTGAGGCTCCCTCGTGCCTTTTCGTGGCTCGGTAGCTTATTTCTTTCCATTGCTGAATAATATCCCCTCGTTGAATGGACAGGTGTGTTTTTCTAGTGACGGCTGAAGAACATCCTGGTTGCTCCCCATGTTCTGGCTGTTAGGAACAAAGTTGCTATGCACACTCGTGTGCATGGCTTTGGGTGGGCTTCAAGTATTCAGCTCCTTTGGACGTCTCGCTCGGTTTTGCAGCGTAATATAATTGGACGTTATTCTTTCAAAAGGAGGAAAGGTAAACCAAAGACGTTTTCAGACACACGAAGCAAACACCTGCGTCACCAGCAGGCTGCACTTTGATGAGACAGGTTAACCTCCTTTGTGCAGAGGGAAAATGATACAGGAGGCAACGGGAATCGACACAGAGGAAGGAGGAGCAACGGAGATGCGGAGCTATATAAGATTTGCCCCTAATTAAATAAAATACCTTAAAAAATAACTGTACAAACAGAAATAATAACCTGATATAGGGTCTGGAACATCGGTAGAGGCTAAATGTATGGCAGTAATGGCGAAAAACAGGTCAGGAAGGGAGAAATAGAAAATACTATTGCAAGATTGTTATATGGGAGTGGCACAGAATCACTTGAATGTAAACTGTGATGAGCTAATATATGTAATTAATAACCCTCAAGGAACAACTAAAATAACAAAACAAAGAGTTATAACTGATATTTCAACAAAGAACACAACATAAAAATATATAAAAAAAATTATTCAATTAGTCCAAAGTAAGAAAGAGGTAGGAAAAGGAAAATTAGGGAACAAAGAGAAGATGGAGAAAATAGAAAACAAAGAGCATGCATACCTAATGATATCACACATCGCATTAAATATAAATGGCCTCTATGCCACAATTAAAAGGCAGAGATTGTCAGGTTGAATGAAAAAAGACCCAACTATATATATCCTACAAGCAACACACTCCAAATATAATGGCACAAATAGGTTAAAAGGAAAAGAATGAAATATATGTACCATGTGGAGACCAATCAAAAGAAAGCAATACTAACATCAGACAAAGGAGGTTTCAGAGCAAAGGAGCAGAGTGTCACTTGGGGTGAAGACTGTCACAGCATAATAATAAAGAGGTCAGTTCATCAAGAGGACATAACCACAAAATATAAATGTCTATGCTCCCAGTAACAGAGCTTAAGAACACATGAGACAAAATTAGTACAACTGCAAGAAGGAACAGACTAATTCATAAACAGGCAGCTATTTTAATACTTCTGTGTCAGTGGTATATAGAACAAGTGGACAGAAAATTAATGAGGAAGTAGAAGCTCTAAGCAGCACTATCACACAACTTAGATGATCTCCATTTACGGAGCATTTCACTCAACAACAGCAGAATCCACGGATGCACTTTTCAAAATGTGGCCACGGCAGCCTATGTTACTGGTGGTGGCCAGCTGTTTGCTTCCTAAAGCGGCATCAATTCCCCTGAATACATTCCTCTCTTCCTCCCCTGCCCCCCAATCTTCCTCTGAGAAACAGCCTCTGCTTTCCTGTCTAAGGCCGAGCAGGCAAAGCCCTGCTCCGTGTCGGATCTGGACACACAGAGCCATGACGTCACACCACAACAGAGCTGTGCAGTCAGTCAGTGCATTCCCAGGTGATGTATTCGATCAACTGCACCCTAAGGGAGAAGGGGGGGGCAGAGCATATGTGTTGGAGGGAGAGGTAACTCGACCTCAGCGTCACCAGGGAAATGGTGGGTGCGGAACACACACGTCTTGCCCGCCCTCCTAAACGAAGGACGCTCTCCTTTGCTGGGACACTCCAGTCCACCGTCCGCACCGATCCTCCCCCGAGTGTGCGGTAGTGGTGCTTCCCAACATGACCTTAGGCAGCGCAGACCTGGACCTCAGAAGAAGAACGTTGTTCCTTTCCCAGCCCTCTCTCAGTTCCTTCTGCATCAGGAGAACATTTTCAGCTTGCTACCAGTATGTACATAACACACTGTCCTGCCTCCGTAATAGTTACTAAATCTCCCTGTGAAACAAGAGGCAGCTGGCCTTGGGCTCAGAGCATTTCGCCGCTACAGAATGACTCTGTCTGTATTTATTTTCAGGGTCACTGTCTATTTTATCTATAAGTAAACCATCTGCAGTGGCGAGAAAGGTTAACTTTATCTTTTTAAATGAATTTCTTCACGACTAAAAAGCAGATGATGTGAGGAGTAGTAAATGAGATAGCGTGGAGGACAGTTGTCATGGAGATCGTTGCAAAGGTGGTTTCCAAATCCCTGAGGTCGGGGGGACGCAGGGCCCCTGGCCTGGCTCACCTGGTCCGCACAGCGCTTGGCAGGAGGGTGGAGGGAAGAACGGCCTCATTTAGGCTGGACGTGGGCAGCATTTTTCTGGACGAGAAACTCTGAATGGGCTCATGCTTTTTAATAATCTCCCAATTAAAAGCAACGGTTGTGAGCTATATCCCAATTTGAAGTGCACAATAAAACCTAGAATGCAGCCTCGGGCCCATCGTTTCTGGATAGATGGCAGGTAAACTGCTGAGCTGGTCTGTTCTCCCTTCCCAATTACCTGAGAAAGAGGAAAACCCTCCCATCTATAATCACTCGTTATCTCCCCATCCATGCGCCCCCAACTCCAGGCCCTCAACGCGGATATGTGGATGAAGAGTTTCCCCAGCAAAGCAGTCTCGCCCCCACGGGATCCTCTCCCAGGACTGTGGACGGTGGGTCGCTCAAGGTCATCACAGAGGTCTCAGCTGCAAACCTCGCACGGATAGGATGATTTGGAACCGTGACCCGTGCACAATCAGCGCAGGGGTGATCATCGCAGCAGGTTTATGAGGAAATTGGGGGGAAAGGAGGAGAAGATGGAGAAGAACAATTCTGGGTTGTAAACAATGGTGAGAACAAGACACCACATACAGATTTAAAAGATGTGGTCTGGGAGATTGCAACATGTCAGTTACAAAATTACAGTACAGTATATACTGGATATATATACTTACATACATATATATACTTATATATGTACATATAGTTATACGTATATACACACACACACACATCTCCTACAGATCAATAAGACAAATAACCCAATAGAAAAATGGTCAACATGTCTGGCAAGAAGTGTGTGGGGGGATGCCAATATCCAATAAACATATATCAAGTGGTTCAATCTCATTAGTAACAAGAGAAATGCACATTCCGGTAATGAGACGCCACCTCGCACCAACTAACGCAGCAGACATTTTAACGTTGGAGAATATTAAGAGTTGGTGAGGATGCAGGGAAGTGTGAGCCCCCACTCCCTGCCGGTGCCCCCCCAGTTTGGAGAGCACCTTGGCCCTACCAGCTAAACTATAGAACCCGCACCCTCGGTGGCCCTGGCGACCACCCTCCCGCAGGCGTCCCCGCGGAGAGGCGCTCTCTGGCGCGCAGGAAGTCACGTGCTGCTGCCACATTCTTACGAGCGGGAAATCGGGGAGGCAGCTCAGGGCCTCTGCCTGCGAGGAAGGCTAGATGACCCCAGCCCAGGCACGCCGTAAGATAGCGTGAAAGCAATTAGGGCAAAGTAGATCTGTCTGGATTAACATGGGGAAGAGCTTCAAGAAATACTGAGCAAAAAAAAAAAAAAAAAAAGTAAGTTGAAGAAAGATGCATAAAATGTTATCCCAGTATGGGGGGGGGCAGCTTTTAAGGACAACACGATTTATTTAGCTGCTTAATGCTATCGATTCGCAGGCATTACGCTTCAACGTATGAAGACCTTGCCGAGGATACACACTGAGAGTCCCCGGGGAGGGTGGGGGCAGCCAGGGAGCTATCCTGCTGGGTCGGGGTCCGCGATGATGTGAATGTCTACGTGATATGTTAGTCTTTTCAAAGAGTTGATAATTATGCATTACTTGAGTCATATAGAGAACACCAAAAAAAAAAAAAAAGAAAGAATAATAATAATAATAATACATAGCAGGAAGCCCTAAGTAGGACTGAGAGAAGGGGGCGGAGGAGTCAAGCCCAGCCGTGCAGGGAGTGTCTGGCTTTATATCGAAATGTCCGAGACAATTCAGTGCCTTAAATGAGCTACGTGGAAGGTGGCCACGTGGGGGTTCCCCTCCCTTGGTAAAGCCCTCCTCTCTGTGACCCAGCAGGGCCTCCGGGCTCCGGGGGACCCGTGTCTCCCTCACGGCACTGTGACAAAAAAGCCAAGGCCTCAGGAGCAAGACTCAAAGCCTCAGTCGGAGGTCACTTGGGAGAAGAAAATTCGAAAACAGAATACGTGCCGTATCAAAGAGATCTGTCTTTGCTCCTTTATTAAATTGTTCTATCCACACACAGCACTTTCGGCAGCCAAGATGAAGTCCCCTAATGTGGTCTCCTGGTGCTAATATTGTAAAACAATACAAAATGGCAATAACTCTACAGTTTCTTGAGCGGGGGTGGGGGTGGGGGAAACGTCTGGAATCGGCTGTGTTTTTCCCTGAGAAGCACAATTTCGGTGAAATGCGCAGCTGTGAGGAAGCAGAGCCTCTCCCTAAATGTCTTGGAATTTCACGTCCTCTCTAATTGCCCAGAATTCGTGTCACTTTATGCGCACAAGCCATAAACATACACAATCATAAAAACCACATTTAGACACCCTGAACAAAAATCAATGCCATATTATTTTGGTTTATTATTCCTTGTAGAGTTCACCCTGGTCTTCCTACTTTGATATTTATTTATACCCAAGAAGCAAAAGAGCATAAATACCCCACTAGGGATGCCACCGACGCTGGAACTGAGTAGAATACATACAGCCTCTGCCTTAATTTTCAAAACGAAAGCAGTCTTTAGGAATCAGCCTCACATAATATAGGGCAAAGCTGAAGGTCACTGTATAATTCGTTTAGGAAGGCACTGAGAAGGATTAAAATTAAGGTTCATGAGATTTGAAGAGCTGTTAGCTTGCATTTGGGGCTTCTGCCTTCTTACGGGGGGGGCGGGATGGGGGGGGAGATAAACAGTGTAGGAAAGATTGTACTCCCCACCTGTACCCCAACCCCCCACCCCCACCTTGGCATTCTGTGGTCTTTAGAACCTCTGAGCTCTTTATTCAAGAGGTCCTTGGCTATTCACAACTTTGCTGCTCTTATGAAACATTAATGAGTGCTTTCTCTTTGACAGAAAAGTGCCTTATTTTGCAGGAGATTAACAAAGAGGACAGGCTGCGGAGGGAGCCCGGCAGTGGGAGGTTGCCCCCCTCACCGGCCCGTTTACGACTGGGGGTGGGTGGGGAATACCCCGTTAGTTCAAGGACAGCGAGTGAACAGACGCCGTTGCAGCCCACAGCACAAGGACGGCACCCTTCACAAAGGGGACGTGCCCACGCCCGCAGGCTGACCCCGCACCCTCCCCGCCAACGCCTCTGTGCCTGGCACACGGAGAACCAGCGCTGTGTTTGCCAGCTATTGGTAGGCAGTAGGGGGCTCACAGGTGAGAGCTGCTATCCCATATGCAACCGTGGGAAGAAAACGGAGAGGATGCTTTCAGTTAAGCTGTCAAGGCTTCGGGAAGGAAAGCATCAGGACTCAGCTTTGCATCATTCTTGAATGGAGGGGCGGGGGTGGGTGGGTGGAGTTCAGGGCGAAGAAGCTTGTTTCTAAGCATGCTTTTCCAAGGCAAGGAAAGACTATAAGCGGCAAGAATTACATATTTCTAGTTCACAGACTCTCATAGGCATACACCCGTCTTCATCTGAATACCTGGTTGTTGCCGGCAAAGGAATTTCTAGTTCATAGGCTCTCATAGGTATACACCGTCTTCATCTGAATACCTGGTTGTTGCCGGCAAAGGAACTTCTAGTTCATAGGCTCTCATAGGTATACACCCGTCTTCATCTGAATACCTGGTTGTTGCCGGCAAAGGAACTTCTAGTTCATAGGCTCTCATAGGCATACACCCGTCTTCATCTGAATACCTGGTTGTTGCCGGCAAAGGAATTTCTAGTTCATAGGCTCTCATAGGTATACACCGTCTTCATCTGAATACCTGGTTGTTGCCGGCAAAGGAACTTCTAGTTCATAGGCTCTCATAGGTATACACCCGTCTTCATCTGAATACCTGGTTGTTGCCGGCAAAGGAATTTCTAGTTCATAGGCTCTCATAGGTATACACCGTCTTCATCTGAATACCTGGTTGTTGCCGGCAAAGGAACTTCTAGTTCATAGGCTCTCATAGGTATACACCCGTCTTCATCTGAATACCTGGTTGTTGCCGGCAAAGGAACTTCTAGTTCATAGGCTCTCATAGGCATACACCCGTCTTCATCTGAATACCTGGTTGTTGCCGGCAAAGGAATTTCTAGTTCATAGGCTCTCATAGGTATACACCGTCTTCATCTGAATACCTGGTTGTTGCCGGCAAAGGAACTTCTAGTTCATAGGCTCTCATAGGTATACACCCGTCTTCATCTGAATACCTGGTTGTTGCCGGCAAAGGAACTTCTAGTTCATAGGCTCTCATAGGTATACACCCGTCTTCATCTGAATACCTGGTTGTTGCCGGCAAAGGAATTTCTAGTTCATAGGCTCTCATAGGTATACACCGTCTTCATCTGAATACCTGGTTGTTGCCAGCAAAGGAATTTCTGGTGAAATTCCACGTCCACCATGGAAGAGCTCTGCGTTTCCACATCCTGTCTCCCTCCCTTGTAGTTGAAGAAACTGAAGCAAAGGGAGGCGGTGTCCATGATGAGCCGATTAGTGGGGGTTCCTGGTCTCACACTGGGCTCTTCTCACTGTGAACCCAGCGCTCTGTGATAGCCAGTGTGTGTGTGGGGGTGTCCTAAGCACTAGCCAGGGACTGTGGGAGGAGCAAATTACATAATGTATAGTAAGAACAAAGGGTCTGCCAACCTGACCCTCAATACATACATGTATTAATGTGTGAATTCAGTCCATGTGCACTTGGCATCTACATGACCTTGGCCTTCACGGGCGAGGAGGAAGCAAACAGGTACTCACACAGGTAACCAGACAACCACACCTGTGAAGGGCCAGATTTAGGAGATGTGGTTCAACACTATGTCTTTTGGTTTTTTATTTTTGTTTTTAGAGAGAAAGAGAGAGGGGGACAGACAGGGAGAGTCAGGAAAGGAGAGAGATGAGAAGCATCAATTGTTTTTTGAGGGTCCTTAGTTGTTCATTGATTGCTTTCTCATACGTGCCTTGACCAGGGGGCTCCAGCAGAGCAAGTGACCCTGTGCTCAAGCCAGCAACCTTGGGCTCAAGCCAGCAACCTTGAGCTCAAGCCAGCGACCTTGGACTCAAGCAGTAACCTTTGGACTCAAGCCAGCGACCATGGGGTCATGTCTATGATCCCACGCTCAAGCCAGCGACCCTGCGCTCAAGCTGATGAGCCCACACTCAAGCTGGAGACTTCAGGGTTTCAAACCTGGTCCTCTGTGTTCCAGGCCGACACTCTATCCACTGCGCCACTGCGTAGCCAGGCCGTTTTTTGGTTTTTAAATCATTGATGTTTAAGTGTTTGAAGTGGGCAAGCCCAGAGCTTGGGTGGTTCATGGCGGAGCTGCAGGAGCGCCTTCTACACTGGTCAGTTTCCCTCAGCCGGGTTTACATCTGTCCATTTTTCTGGTACCACTAATGGCATACAAAATGGCAATTAAAAAAAATAGCACACTTTAACATGAATACACTTTTCAGAGAGCACTACATCTACCATGTTTTCCCTCGTTTACAAGAATCTTAAAATATTCGATGGACAATGACTGTCAGCATGTCCAGCGTGCTTTCTCTGTGCCAGCCGCTGTCCTAGATCTAGGGTGTCCCGATGTGTTATGACTCAGTCTTTACACCGGTGCCGTGACTGGAGCCACTGTGACCCCATTTTACAGATGGAGACAGTGAGAAAACAAGTTTGGAAGTGGCATGCTTCAGGTTCTTAGTTACAGAGGGCAGAGCTGGGACTCCGAGGGGGTGCTCCGGCTCCTGTCTGCTCTGATGTTGGTCTGAAGAGAGATGTTAGTTACAATGTTTTTTAAACATCTGACATCTTTTTCAGCATCGTGATAGGAAGCAGATCCCAATAGCCAAAAACAAACAAAAAAATACACAACAAAACAAGATAAAGAGCCCTTCCAAAGAGTCTATAATAGAAGGCAAGATCAATTCTTGCTTTAAAATCTATTGCAAGGATTTTACCACAGTCAAGATTTTATTCTTAGATACCAAAAAAAAAAAAAAAAAAATCATTACCCCAACGGCACAACACTCACAACCACATAAGAAAGAACTTTGTTTCTTAAGGAAAATGCTATAAATAGATACAAGAAAATATTTTTTTCTCCCAGAAATGGCAATAAGCCAATAAATCACCAAGTCGAATACATCAGTTTTGGTCTCTTTTCCTAGAATGAAACACATGAATGTTTAGTAAGATCTGTAATCAGTTTAGTACAAAGGAAGCGTGTTGAAAGGCACCATTGCGAGTCGAAGGCTGAGACCTTCTGCAAGACAAAACCAATCGTAAAAGGTGCAAAGACAAGTTATAAATGGGGAGTAACTGGTTGAAACATATCTAGTAAACAAAAGATTATTAACCAGAAATTATAAAGAACTACAAATTCATCAGATCAATGACTCAATAACGGGGAATAAAAACAGAAATGATATATTTAAAAATTTCATAGGAAAGAAAATTTGAATGACTCATAAACTTGGAAGGATGTTGACTCTCCCTAGTAATTCGGGCAGTTGTTCTCAAAGTGTGCACCAGGGCGCACCAGCGCACCCTAGAAGATTTCCAGGTGCGCCCTATGGTGTTCCAGAGAAGTATGTGCCTGTTGGGGACCAAAAATCCAACAGGGATTTTGGAGTTTAGATTTTTGGGGGACAGAAGTGTGGGGAATTGGCTGTAAGCTGACAGTCTGCCCCAACCCCCCCCCCCCACCTCACTTGCCCAATTAGGTTGCAATAGGCTGTTAAGCTGTGGTGCTGGATTGTTTACACTACCTCCCATGTTCCCCGGAAAGACTGGAGGCAAGTTTCTTCTATCCTTTGGTGTAAAGTTAAGATGATATGTATGGTGGGGGTTTCGGATTGATGGTTAAACATAAGGAATTGTCTCTTGAAGCCTTTTGGATTTCTATAAAAGAATAATATGTGGCAATATCTAAAAATGTTTTGAACATTTTACTACCATTTTCAACATCCTATTTATGTGAATTAGGATTTTCTACCCTCAACACAATTAAGGGTAAAAAGAGGAATTCTTCAATGTATTGACGAGGAAACGAGAGTTCGCTTTTCAAATATATGCTTAAACATTGAAGAAATCGGTAGGACACATCAGGCTCATGTTTCTCATAAACACAAGAATGAAAAGACTTAACACATTCATGCTGGGACCTGCTGAATTTACTAAATCTTACTAAAAATGTATCTATATATATAAAAAGATAACATTTTTGTCATTTAAAAATTTTTTTAACCCCTCTTTTATACGAATTCTAAAAAGCACAACTCAAAAAACTGTAACATAAAAATGTTTTTTAATGTCAGAATAAATTTATTTTTGTTGTATTTATTTTGTTTAATTACCATAAAAGCACGCTTGGACTTCATATATTTTTTCTTTAATATTTGACTTAATTATTATAACATATTTCTCAGAAATCTGTATATAGCACGCCTACGATTATTTGTAGGATTTTAAATGCGCCTCCGACTTCAAAAACTTTGAGAACCACTGAATTCAGGGAACACAAAAATGAAGCCACAATGAGGTACCTTTTTTTGGATGGGCAGAAATGGTTAAACAAGCCAATATGGGATGTTGGTGTAAGTGGGGAGGTGGGGGGAAACAAACGCTTTCACACACCCCCGGTCAGAGCATAAACGGCCCCCCGCCAACATCGAGCGAAAGGGGAAATGGACAAATTCTAGGACCTTTAAATTGTCCCAGAGGAACACTGGCACAGGTGCCCCGGGGCAGGGCAGGGCGGGGCGAGATGTCCAAGGATGGTCGCTGCAGCATTTCCCGAAATAAACTGGACACACTGAAACGTCCAGCCAGGCGGGAACGGGCCACTGAACTGCGGTACATTCACGTGACCTCACAGTGAGGGACTGATCCAGAGGCGGAAGCAGCTCATACACAATGATAAGGGGGCAAAGCTGCAGGACAAAGCACAGGGTGATGTGAACAGAACTGTCGAGAAGCCCACACAAACAAGATGGCGGGGAGGAGAGGCGCCCGGTGCAGAACAGTGTTCACTTCCGGGGTCCCGGGATTGTGATGGGTGGGACCGGCAAAGGGAGATGTAACTCCAGTCAGGTGCTTTTCTTTCTTTTCTTTTCTTTTTTTTTTTTTTTTTGTATTTTTCTGAAGCTGGAAACGGGGAGAGACAGTCAGACAGACTCCCGCATGCGCCTGACCGGGATCCACCCGGCACGCCCACCAGGGGGGACGCTCTGCCCACCAGGGGGTGACGCTCTGCCCACCAGGGGGGACGCTCTGCCCACCAGGGGGCGATGCTCTGCCCCTCTGGGGCGTCTCTCTGCTGTGACCAGAGCCACTCTAGCGCCTGAGGTAGAGGCCATCTTTGCTCCAATGGAGCCTCGGCTGCGGGAGGGGAAGAGAGAGACAGAGAGGAAGGAGAGGGGGAGGGGTGGAGAAGCAGATGGGTGCTTCTCCTGTGTGCCCTGGCCGGGAATCGAACCCGGGACCCCTGCACGTCAGGCCGACGCTCTACCACTGAGCCAACCGGCCAGGGCCTACTTTTCTTTCTTAAAGGGAGAATTCACTCTTATATCATTTATGTCATTAAAAATATATTATGTACATAGAAAAAAGACTGAATCAAATGTGCCAGTGATTAATTCCAGGTGGTGGGAATATGTCTGGTTGTTCTCTCGTCCTTCCCCCCACATTTAAAATATATTTTTATATTTTTTGAATTTTCCAAAAAAAAAAAAAATGTCGCTCAAAAATCAATAGACATTGCCCTGGCTGGTTGGCTCAGTGGTAGAGTGTCCGCCTGGCATGTGGAAGTCCCGGGTTCGATTCCCGGCCAGGGCGCACAGGAGAAGCGCCCATCTGCTTCTCCACCCCTCCCCCTCTCCTTCCTCTCTGTCTCTCTCTTCCCCTCCTATAGCGGAGGCTCCATTGGAGCAAAGTTGGCCCGGGCGCTGAGGATGGCTCTGTGGCCTCTGCTTCAGGCACTAGAATGGCTCTGGTTATAGCAGAGCAACACCCCAGATGGACAGAGCATCGCCCCCTGGTGGGCGTGCCGGGTGGATCCCGGTAGGGTGCATGTGGGAGTCTGTCTGACTGTCTCCCTGCTTCTAACTTTGGGGAAAAAAAAATCAGTAGATAAATGTGTGGTTTTCAGCTGAACCTGCAGGGTCACGCTTCACCTCTTGTCATTACCTCTACTTTATTTTTATCTCACACAATTATGCTCTGAAATAAAGACAGATTAGAGTAAGAACACTGTGATCCTCCATTTCTTTCAACAAAAAAGGAACATAATGTTTTTGGACAACATTTTTTTTGTTGTTTTTTGTTTGTTTGTTTGTTTGTTTGTTTGTTGGAAAGAGCTTCGCAGTCAGAGAAGCGTATGTCCCATATCTGTTACTACTTGGAAGGTATCGTGTCCCTGGGATGATGCATTCACCCAATCCCACCAAGACAGTTCACGTTTGGATTTAACTAAGTGTCAACAGAGGCCAGTAACTCAGCCGACCACCACCAGCCATCTCTAAGACACCCCACAGGTTTACAGCTGGGCTGATTGGTCGCTACAGTCATGACATGCTCTTATTTAAATTTAAATGAATTAAAAGTAAATACAAGTTAGAAACTCAGTTCCTCAGTGTCACGAGGCACATTTCAAATGCTCCCGGGCCACGTGTGGCTAGAGGCTCCCACGTTGGGACAGCTCAGACGTGGAACACGCCCTCTGTCGCAGAACGTTCTGTTGGACAGTGCAGCTTCAGAGCACGGATTTCAGAGACAAACACTGTGGACCCTGGTTCCAACTCCACCACGTGTGAGCTACCGCCCATCAGCAAATTTCCGAGCCCACTTGTGCCTCTGGCCTCCTCTCTAAAATGAGGAGAATCATAAACGCCTCTCCCTGGGTTGTTGCGAGGATTGAATGACTTCATATACGTAAAGCTTGTCCTAACACACTAAACGTCATGTACATGGCCCGCTGACACCCTTCAGCTGTCTTACTGATGGGAGGAAAAGGCCACACGAGTCTCATCATCTCCCATTTGCGGAACACCAGAACAGGGCAGAGAATAGTGACATTCTGGTCACCAGGAGAAGATCCTTCTTGACCCGAGGTCAGAGTGGCTCTGAAGGTCTAGGTGACATTGGGTCATAACTTTTTCCATTGAAATTCAGAAATTCTTTATTCATTCATTCTACAAACATTTACCAAGTGTCTATTATGTGCAGGCACTGTTCTAGGCACTAGGGACATAACAGTGAACAAAACATCCTTAGGATTATGGGGAGCACAAGCAGTTAGCACGCCGTGCAAGTCCGTTAGACAGCGTGATGGAAGGTCATGAGCACTACCGAGAAAGAGAAGCTACAGGAAATCTCAAGTAGGAGAGGGCTCAGGTTACAATTTTAAAGGGGGTAGGGTAGGGCTCACTGAGATGGGTGCCATTTGGGCAATTCCGTGAAGGAGGTGAGAGAGTGAGCACTGCACACATTAGAGGGAAGAGCATGCCGGGCAGAGGGAACAGCCCAGGCGAAGGCCCTGAAGCCAGAGCTCAGCAAAGTGTGAGGACAAGAGGAGAAAGGTGTGGTCAGGGACACAAGGGAGACGGAGAGAGGAGAAGGGAGGGTGTAGAGACCTGTTAGCCATCGTAAGACGTGGGGCTCCACCCCGACTGAGAAGGACTCTCTGGGTGGCTTTGAGCAGAAGAATGGCAGCATCTGACTTAGGTCTCGAAGGTCATGATGGCTCCTGTACGGAGGACAGACCACAGAGGACGGAGGCAGGGACAGTGTGGGAGGCCGCTCCACCCCACTGCCACCTTCCCAGAGTCTAAGTTTTCTTCCAGGGGTTGTATGGTTTCTGGCCTTACGTTTAAGTCTTTGATCCATTTTGAGATTATTCTTGTATGTGATGTGATTTTGCATGTATCTGTTCAGTTTTCTCCACACCACTCGTTGGAGAAGCTGTCTTTACCACACTGCCTATCCTCGCCTCCTCTGTCGCAGATTAATTGACTATGTAGGTGTGGGTTTATTTCTGGGCCCTCTATTCTGTCCCGTTGACCTAAGTGTCTGTTTTTATGACAGTATCATGCTGTTTTGCTTACTTTAACCTTGTAGTATTGTTTGATTTCAGGTAGCATAATACATCCAACTTATCAACAGAGGATTGGATAAAGAAGAAGTGGTACATATATACAATGGAGTATTACTCGGCCATAAAAAAGAATAAAATCTTACCATTTGTGACAACATGGATGGACCTAGAGCAGGGGTCCCCAAACTACGGCCCGCGGGCCACATGCGGCCCCCTGAGGCCATTTATCTGGCCCCTGCCACACTTTCGGAAAGGGCACCTCTTTCATTGGTGGTCAGTGAGAGGAGCATAGTTCCCATTGAAATACTGGTCAGTTTGTTGATTTAAATTTACTTGTTCTTTATTTTAAATATTGTATTCGTTCCCATTTTGTTTTTTTACTTTAAAATAAGATATGTGCAGTGTGCATAGTGATTTGTTCATAGTTTTTTTTTAGTCCGGCCCTCCAATGGTCTGAGGGACAGTGAACTGGCCCCCCTGTGTAAAAAGTTTGGGGACCCCTGACCTAGAGGGTATTGTGCTGAGTGAAATGAGTCAGACAAAAGAAAACAAATACTATATGACTTAATTTATATGTGAAACCTAAGAAACAAAATAAATAAACAAATAAAATAGAAACAGACTCATAGATACAGAGAAAATATTGATGGTTTCCAGATGGGATGGGGGTTGGGGGTTGTGAAGATTGGACGGGTTGGGCCTGGGTGGCTCCCCAGGCTCTGGCTTCCAGCTGGGACCAATGGGAGCCTCAGCAGGTGTTTGTAGGAAAGGGAGAGGGTGGTTATGAGTCCCGGGGTACTGCATTGTCCCTTGTGGTCGCCGTATATTCTGTCCATCCTTTGTAAATATCCCCTTCACTCAATTCTCTGATCACTTGATTTGAGCTTTTTTTTTTTTCTGTGAAGACTCAGATAAACCATCAAAGGATGTTCTTAACGAAGCTCTTGAAACGTAAGTGTCCTGAAAACAGCCCTAATGGGCAGTTGTCATCCCTCCTGCACCTTCCTTACCCCTCCCCTAACCCCAGGATCTGAGCCAACCTTCCTGTCCGGGATTTCCCTACCTCGTGGCTCTCGATGGGAGAACAACAACCCCACGGAAGCCACAGGCTCACTTTCCCAGCCTCCCTTGCAGCTAAGGGCTCTGACGCGTGACCCGGGCTCAGCCAATCAGATGGAGTTGGGCTCTTGACACGATGGCGTGACCCGGGCTCAGCCAATCAGATGGAGTTGGGCTCTTGACACGATGTGGAACAAACGGGGACCGTAGAGCCTCATTCTGGCTGGGACGGTGGGAGTCTAGTGTCGGGTCTGGGGTGCGGGGTGCCCCTGGCACAATGTGCACCCAGCAGTGGCCGCAAGTAGGTTCCCTGTAGAGATTTTATCTATCGCTCCTGCTACTGGAGCCCCCCACATCTGTCTCGATGGACACCCCAGAAAGTTTGTATAACCCAACAGCTGTCCGCTCATTGCTTCCCTGCTCGAATGAGCCAGAGCTGTCTGTTGTGCTTTGACCCAAAGATCCTGGCACTCTCAATTCCTCATCTCGTTTTAAGTTACAAAGAAACCCGTCTTTGAGCTTCAATGACTGAGCTAGGTGTTACAAAGCTAATCCAGATGGACACGGACATAAGCGTAATCAACCTAATAAGCACCGTGTGTACCCTCCGCTTTCGGACAGCAGATGTGAAAGTGATGAATCCTGCCCGGGAGGGACGTGGAGGGCTCAGAGAGGCAGTGAGCTGGGTAGAAGGACCGGTGTAGGCACTGAACGGTGGCGTGAAACCATCTGACACGTCTGGAGGATGGAGCTGGGCTCAGAGGGGCTGGAGTGGAGTAGAGCAGCACAGCAGAGGGTCGCCAGGGGTGAAGCCGGGAACATGAGCTAAGGACCACCCAACCGGTCTGAACTTCACTCTCCAGGCAAACAGGAGAAGCCGTGGGATCTGGAAGACGGGCTGAGGAGCAGAAGGATAGACCCAAGAAAGCCATTTGGAACCATGAAGGGCCATGACCACCGCAGAGGCCACGGGGTGGAGAAGGAAGGCAGAGACTTGGGAAACATCTAAAGAGACGCAAGTGAGAGGCTGCTGCCCTGCTGGGTGTGGAGGGCCAAGGAGGATGCAGGATGGCCTTGAAGCTCCAGCCTGAAGGAGTGGGTGGGGGCAAAGGGCCCTGCTCAAATAGGGAGCCCAGGAAGTCGTACAGGTTTGGCGTGGAGGGACACGTTACACGCCCACTCTTTCTTAACTTGAAGTTGTCCTGATACGGGCATTTTTATACACTGGGATCATGCCTCTAATAGCTGCTCCAGGCAAAGGAAGGAGCTGTTTCTACCTCGTTGCTCTCGCTTGATTTCCCTGCTATTCATGGGTGACCCTACTTGCTATGAGATGGGTACACAGGAGCCTTAAAATGGAATGTTTCTAAGCTGGCCGTCAGGATAGCAGCCTTCTTTAGAGGGGCTCAATGCAAGCTGTTGAAATTCTCTGCACACCAACCTCTTTCTCACCTCAGGGTATATAAATGTGACGGGCTCCTCCTTCCTAGTCAGCTGCCAGACCCACGCTAGAACCTCTGGGAGCTCCCTGGGCCCCAGGACCAGCACCGGCCCTCTCCCTGGCCCACCCGCCGTGTGACCCTGTCGGCTCCTTTCCTCACTCCGGCTTCTCCTGCCAAGTGTAGGTCTGAGAGCTGACCACGGCCAGCCTGGCTTCCATCACATCCTTTTTATGTCAACTTACAAACTCCCAGAACCGACTTGGCTCTGCCCCGGGGAACTTAATCTCCATCTTGGTAGCATTTGCCTCTGTTGTGAACAGCAAAGTTCTTCGGATTGGCATTTCGTTAAGAGTTGTGTGGGCCTGGGATCCAACGACACCTTTAGACTTGGATTCTCAAAGGGCCCCGCCACTGGGCACTTGGCTAACGGGACACTCACAGTTTCCCAGTAAATGGCTCCAATTGATTACATTCTCAGCCAGCACAGAAAGCTAAGGCCACGCTAGGGACGCTGCCCAACATCACTGCTCATCTCTGAAGGCACAAAGCAGTGACTGGTCACCTGAGAGATGTTTTCTGGAAGCCAAACACGGGAACAGCTTTGTTACCCCGCACCAGGGTCACAGAAGCTGCAAAGTGCCTTCGCTTGGCTCCCTCCCCGAACAATCAAATCATTTAAAATGCAGGTATGTAACGCCTGTCTCTCTCTCTGGCTATCTATACTATACTCACCATGACTCTACTAGACATGAGATCTTTGAGGACAGAATCAGGCTCTCACCCTTATCTAAATCCAAACCTCTTGGTGTGCGCACGCGCGCGCGCACACACACACACAAGATATTATATCGCTGGAGTCAAGGAAAAGTTGGCTGAATGAATCAATAACATATGGCGAGAACTCGGAGTGAGGGGACCGGGTGTCTCAGCCACGACAATCGGGCAAGTGAAATCGCTTTGCGCCGGCGGCACCGGAAGCAGAGCTGGTCGCTGTTACCACGTGATAGGAAAATCCCCAGTGCACGGAAAAAGGAGACTCATGGATAAGAAATGGAGTCATCAAGCCAACAACAGTGTCTTGGATTTTTTTTTTTTTTTTAAATCACAACCAGGCTACCTCAGCAGTGAATTAGGCGGGCTGAGCGTGTGCAGGAGAGCTAGCGCTGTCATAAATGCTACGACAAAGCCAATCTGACGCGTCTGTAATGATGTGCACAAGCATTATTACGCCGTATTGTAATCAGACATGAATAACGTGCCCTCCGTGGGGCTGACTTGGAGGAGTCTTCACTTGAGTTCAGCCAACTCGGAGGCTTGGCATTAACCGCTTTCTTTGTTACTCACTCCCCTGACCTATGGTAACGGGCTTCTCTGACGACACGAGTAGTTTCACCCGCAGCGCACAGTGACAGAAACCCTCGGTTCAGTCCGCCCCCTGCAGGTGAGGCTCTCAGCACGCCCTCCCCCACCTCACACATGGGAAACGGCGTAGGGGTGCCCATGACCTGGGACCCCTTCCGCCTAATCCAGGCGCTCCTGATTCCAGTAGCTGGATCTCTGCCTGAAGGACTCTCTGAAACCAAAGAACTAAAAGAAAGTCTCTGTGACCCCAAGGAGCACACTGCAACGGAGGGAAGAAGACCCTACCCGGAAGTTCTCATCAGTCTCCCCTGGAAGCCGGTGAATAGCAGCCTTGTCCCTCACCCCGCAGGGCAAGGAGCAGCCGGGCGGAGGCTGTATCCCACACCGGCCCCCAGGGTCCCCAGCGGGCCGCCGCCGCGGTCAGTGACTCAGGAACACGCCCTCTGACAGTGCTCCCCTCCCTCACTCCTCCCCTCTCCCCAGTGCTGGGGACTGACTCACCGCCCAGAGACCACCTGCCTTCACTCCTGGTCCCCGGCTCTGTTTCCAGGGAGAACCCAAAGGCACTGCTCCAGGGATAGGGCTGGAAGTCTGACGCATTCCCTTCTACTTCTACGGGCCTTCCTACCTACACACACACACACACACACACACGCACACACGCACACACGCACGCACACACGCGCACACACACAGGCACACACGCACACAGCCAATCACGTCCAGGTTCCCTGGACGCCAGCCAGCTGCAGCAGCAGAGGAGCTGTGACATAAGCCCACAAAGGGCAGCTCAGTCACCACGGTGTGGGCCCCCAGAAGAGGGAAAAACACGTGATCACTGGAAGCGGGGGGGGGGGGGGGGGGGGATGGAAGGGAGTGGAGGGGAAGAGTCCACCCGGCCCAAGCAGAGAAAAGAAGGGACAGAGCCCGGGCCCAGAGTCCCACTGCTCAGAAAAGGCAGCCCGGGATGCCTGAGCTAGAACGATGACACAGTCCCAGTATCTCTAGGCAACCGGGCTCTGGTGGTCCTGCCGTCTAGACCAACTCCCAGCCCATTCTTCTCAGGGCGGAAGCCAGGACGGACCAGAGGCTTCTTCCATTCCGTAGTCAGAGAAGGAGTCGGCACAGGCAGCCTCGCTCAGGTCATGAACGAGCATTCATGCCAGCGTATAAATGGCCCACGGCTCCTTGTCTGCTTTTATGGTGGGGAGACGGTTAAGAACGTGAGCGCACCAATGAACCGAGTCCCAAACAAACGGAAGGCAGAGAAGCGGGAAAGGCGTGGTGGCCGGGACAAAGCGCCCCCTTCACAGCTGGCCAGCTCTCCCCACGACTGCTCTGAGATGCGGTGCCAACCCAGAGAGGCCGTGTTTACAGGTCCCCGAGGCCACGCCTGCTACGGTGGGGTACAATTTAGAGTCACTAATAAATCAGAGACACATGGGGTGTTAATCAGAAACCAGAAACACAGATGTACAGAGACCCTGCCCCAGAATTGGGAGGAATCCGGCCAGTGGCGGAGGCGCAGGAGCGCGGACCACACCGCGTGGGGCTGACAGCCACCGCCGCTGCACTCCTGGGGAGACCACGTGAAATTTCTGGGACTTCGTTTTGCCGTCTCTGAAACAGGGGTGCTACTATCCCTCCTGCCCGTCTCAGAAAGTTGGGTGTGAGGCTCACGTGACGTATGTATGCCTGGGAAACACGTTGCAGGGCCCCTTAAGGGGTGGAGCCTCTGGAGTCCGCCTGTGGGCTGAAAACGTGCTCCGCGCCCACCAGCAGGGCCCTGCGCAAATGGATTTACCCTTGTTTCCTCGTCTATAAACTGGGACTAAAAAAGTCATCGGAAGATTATTCCACGATTAACTGACACTGTGCATGCAGAGAGCTGAGCATGGTATCTGGCACTTACTATGTTAGCGCTTAAAAGCAACATGCAAAGCGTAGCCGAAGAGTATTGCACGGATGCTTATGGCGCTGAAAACCATGGCGTGCTGGGCCAGTCCCCAGCCCTGCGAGAGGGCTGAAGTCAGAGCGCACAGGTGGATGACTTGGCTCCACGTAAACACGGTTTGCTTCTCTTTGCTCTGGAGGGGGCAGGCTGACCCTATTATTAAAACGTCTTCGGTGGCTGTTCGGCTGCCACGAGGCCTAACATTTAGTTCTAGTTATTTGATTAAATATTTGCTCTGAATGGTATTTGAATTGCTGGGTGCCGGACTTTTCTGGTTGGTAATGTCTTCTTTGTATTCTGTAAAGAGGCTAACATTGCTGTATATTGACTATGGAACAGGAGTGTCGCTTTTGTTTTTTTTGTTTTTTACCAAAGTCTGTAATCTTAAAACCATGGTTCACTAGAACATTGGTGCCTGTTGGCATAGAAGTCAGAGTCAGCTGAACCTTACTTGGTGCAGAAACACTGAGGGGAAGAGTTAGGACCTTTTCAGTATCTTTCCTGACCCAGTCCTTGTGGTTTACACATTCGGACTAAAGACATTGTTGCCATTCTCTCCTCCCCTTCTTCATTCTGCTAACTACCTGCTAAATGTTTATCATTTACAGAGTCTGTTAGCAAAAGAAAATGTAATCCGGTAGCCACATCCATATTAAATATCAGGAATTAAAAATGTAGACAAATTAGAAACCAAATACACAAACGTGTCCCCCTGTGCCCCTGCCCTCAGGCTGATCTGTGTCAAGGGTCTAACCAACATCGTATGAAAATTAGGCAGATGCATTTTTGCAAGGAAAAAAAAAACAAACCAAAGGGAAAATACACCTTCAACAAAATCTTGATACATCTCAAATTCATCAAGTAAGTTTTAAAACTTTGTAAGTTCATTAGGTTAAAAGTTTGGATGTCTGGGTGTGTTTTTATCCAAAGCATGACCTTTGAGGGACTCCCATTTCGGTGTAATGCAATGATCACACGAGACTTCCTAATTACTAACCCGGACGCACCACACGAGGAAAGGCCGGAGTCCAGCTTGTCCAGAACACCAGAGGATGAACTCGGTGTCTGTAAGGTGAGCTCTCTGAGGGGTGTTAGGGGCACATGAAGCCCATTGGCCTGAGCTGTAAAGGGACCCCTGGGAGGTACAAACGTGGGGGGGGGTGGCACAGAGTAAAGGACTTCCTGCTAAGCGATAAGAAAGAAGCATCCATAACATATCTCAGTAAAATGAGATTTTAAAATATTCAAAACTTAAGTCTTCAAAATGATGAGGAAATATAATACATATAAAAGATGCACAAATAAACCCAGTGAGCCACCAAGCCTCCTCATGTCCTTGACTGGGAAGAGCAGCAAGGACAATCCATCGTTCAGAACCACTGGCTCCCCTGGCACATGTTTCTCTGTGTGTTACCAACACAAGCTGTCAACAGGACATACTGGGAAATTCTACACTTCCATTTCTAGGCAACCTCATGTCGCCTGGTACAAAATAAGCATTCTTCCTATAGTTAGAGAACAAATTTGGGATAGTGTAAAATTAGAAAAATAAATGCCCTGTCATTATGTTGTGACCAGGTTTGAGGCATGTGACTTTTACCCTCATTCGGCACGAGGTTAAAAACTAGATACAAACAAGTTCTACGGTATCGGTATTGGGTATGCGTTATCCCTCCTTCCCCAAATTGCCAGATCACAAAAGTATCGCTTCTGTAATTGCTGGTAAGTTTCTCCTGTGGCTTGCCTGTTTTCTCTGTGCATCTTTGTAACAATTTTTTTTTTTAAAAAGTGGAGATATACTTCTTGTTCTGTGAACAGCTGTAAAAAGATGAAAAGGTATGGGAAAAGCTTAACGTGAATGCCAGCATCTGTTTCTGGGAGTAATATATATGGAATGTCATTTAGGGATAAAAGAGGAGAGAGAAGAAAAAAGGGAGGGAGGTTTATCATATTTGAAAAAAATTAAAACTAAACCTCACGGGAGAAAGAAGATTTAGAGTCCATCAGAGCTCAGTCCTTACTAGAAACACCGCACGGCCGTCACTGGGTTCGGCAGAAGGGCCTCTTCCAAGGGGCACAGCTGCAGAAGAACGTGGGCAGGTTTTCAGAGCCGGACACAGAAAATAACCCCACCTGTGCCAGCTGAATGACCCTGGGCAAACCAGTTTACCTCCCTCAGACTACATTGTGACACCCAAATACTTGATGTGGTAACTATCTAAAGGCCCCATAGTGATGTGACTATTTACTTGCTGTACCGCAGGAACAAAAGAAAAGTGGATCGGTTTTTAAATAGCACTCTGCAAATGTGGGCTGTTGTTTGGTACTGCCAACTGTCAACTACACTACTTGATTCCGTCCAACCATACGGACTTGGGCAGGCTCTTAATGGTCTTTTAAGTTTTACTGAATCTACTGGGGTGACATTGGTTAATAAAATTATTCAGGTGTCAGGTGCACAATCCTACAGTGTATCATCTGCATGTTGCACTGTGTTCAGCACCCCAAGTCTCCCTCCATCACCGTGTAACCCCTCCACCTCTCCCCTCTCCCTTCCCCTCCTGCAGCCACCACACTGTTGTCTGTGTCAATAACTTTTTTTCTTTTTCTTTGCCTAATCCCTCACCTTTTTTACCCACCTCCTCAACCCCCATTCCCTCTGACAGCTGCCAGTCTGCCCTTCCATATCTAGGAGTCTGTTTCTCTTTTGTTGGTTAGTTTATCTTGTTCAGTAGATTCCACATACAAGTGACTAATGGTCTCTTCTGTGGTTAAAGGTTCATGAAGAAGATGGTTTTCCTAATAGGATTAACCTGATGCTTTTCTTAAACGTGTAACCTTGAGTCCACCCCACAAAGTAACACTTTGGTGAGAGCAATGCACACAATAGAAGTGATCCTAGTTTCTAGGACGTCAAACATTCACAAAAGAGAACTCCTTTTGAAATAGATGTATTATGTTGCGAAGAAAAGAATTCTACTTCTAATTACGGATGATTTGTTGATGAATGCAAATCACAGCCTGTCTGAGAGGCACCCTAGGGCACCCTCATGTGTGGTCTGCAAGGTCAAGGAAGAGAGAAAAATGCCTGGATGGTACCAACGGACGTTATATGAATTTTAATATTGTTAAAAGAAAACTCTCTTGGAGGCATTTAAGAAAACTGTATTCAAATACACCTCCCAGCCTGAAACTATGGCTCACCAGAAACACACAGGCCTGAGCGAGGCTCAGGAGTCAGGGTGCTCGTACTGAGCATCTTGTGAAGTGGGTACTGGGTGTTTTGGGGACACGTGTGACTAGGGGTTTGGAGAACTGGAAAGGGTAATCACACGAAGGCTCCTACCTGATTATATTCCGGGAGCCAAGATTATTGCCTTCTCAACTTCCTGTTTGGAGGAACCAACACGCAAGGCCATGGTGCTTGTATGGGGGGGGTACATGGGGGCGACAGGGATAGTAATTTCTTGGACTGAAGCTGCGTATAGCAGTTCTTTGAGGAACACCTCGAGCACACCACCGGTAGAACACTGGCTCAGATCTTACCTGCCCCTGCCTCAGAAACAGTCCTGATGGCCACAGGTCCTCCGGCCCTATCTGAACACTCCGTCACAGTCATGTTTGAAAACGTCCTCCCGTCCATCCATTCAGAAAGTGGCCTCCATAAATCCAGTCATTCTTCCCTGGGATTGCAGGGATCCCCCTGACCTGCCGTGCTGCAGCGAATAGAGCGACCCCCTGGAACGCTGAGGTCACTGGTCCGAAAACCCTAGGTGTGCCCGGTCAAGACACGTACGAGAGTTGATGCTTCCCGCTCCTCCCCCCAGTTTCTCTCTCTTTCTTTCTCAAATGAATAAATAAAATCTTAAAAATAAAATAGCTATCATGTGTTTCCCAAGTCTTTTCTTCTCTAGATTAAATATATTCAGTTACCTTAAAATATTACATCTTGCTCTCTTCCTGTTTGTTTGTTTGTTTACTTATTTTAGTGATAGGAGGGCAGGCAGAGACAGACTCCCACATGTGCCCAGCTGGAATCCACCAGACATGCCCACTAGGGGGCGATGCTCTGCCCATTTAGGTCCCTTGCTCCGTTGCAACCAGAGCCATTTTTTAGCACCTGAGGCAGAGGCCATGGAGTCACCCTCAACACCTGGGCCAACTCACTCCAATGGAGCCTTGGCTGCAGGAGAAGAAGAGAGAGAGAGAAGCAAGAGTGGGGGAGGGGTGGAGAAGCAGATGGGCGCTTCTCCTGTGTGCCCTGGCCGGGAACCAAATCCGGGACTTCCACACACCGGGCCGATGCTCTACGGCTGAGCCAACCAGCCAGGGCTTGCTTTCTTCCTGTTTCATATCAAGTGACTTTTAAAGGGCAATCACTTGGAAATTGTCTCGACTACATGGAAAAAATAGATTTCAACTGAAATAATTCAGTGGACAATGAAACATCAGGAAGGGCCCCCCAATTTTTCTCATCTCATTGAACAGAAACAAATGTTCCCATTTAGAATGAGTGGGAAAAATCAAACCGACTTAGGCCTTTTAGTTAAAAAAACCAACAACAACAACAAAAAACCAACAACCATGGGTCCGTCTAGCAACAGTACCACGGGAACAAAAGGAACCAGTAACTGTCTAAACGAGCAGCGAGGTCATTTCTCCACCGCCCAGAGCCCCTCTCGCCGCCAGCTCCCAGCTTCGGGCTGCAAACAGAGCTCTCCCTAGCACTGGCAGAGCGTTTGCCAAGTGAGGAGCACATACACGCCCTTTGGTTGCACGGTGAGCCATATGCTCTGAAGCAGTGCTTCCAAACAGCACGTGGGTTTCTCTGGAATAAAGGAGAGCCCTTGGAAACAGGCTGGCCAGAGCTCCACCTCGGCGCTGGGTGGCCGCGCGGCGCCTCCCCCACGCCCCCGCCCCCACGCCCCCGCCTGAGTGACTCCATGCACTGATGAACTGCTGTACCCCTGTGCTGGGTCTTCCAGGGGGCTTTCTTTAACTTGCACTTCCCGGCCATGCTGAGGATGCACCATGTTTCACACTAACCTTTTTTTTTTTCCTTTCTTTTGCAAGGTGTGCTCTCAGCATTGTGGGCCATTTCCACGGGAGAAGATTCTATTTAAAGAACTACTGTCCCAGCATAATACAAAAAGTCACACAGAAGACGCCAGAGACGTGGGAAGCTCTGGGTTTATGTTCACACAGCACAATGTGGAGCCCCCCCCCCCGCCCCCGGCCCCAAAGGGGAGGGGAGGAGCTCATTTGCGAGGACAGGCATATACACCGTGTTCATGCAGTCACAGGAGTGGGGACACTGAAGGCTTCCAAGGGGATGTGTGCACACACAGCCGTGAGCCCGGCCGGGAGGTTCGACAGCTCTGACGTACAGCGTGAGTGACAGGAGACAGGTCTCGTGAGAAACCGGTCTCCATGCACCCAGTTTCTAACCTCAAACACAAACACCGAGTTCTTCTCTCAGCGTGTTTTTAAAGTTGAATATTTTTCAAACAAGGACTATTTAAAGAATATATTAAAAGCTATTTAAAAAAAACCTTTCTTAGGCTTAAAACCCAGCAAACCACCCTCTACTGACCATGGGCCGACCTAACAGAATAATGGCCATCGTCTTCACGGACCCTGAGGTCGCTCACATGTAAAAGTACGAATAAACATAAAATAAAAACACCAAAAAAAGAAAAGGTTTGAGGTCAATGATTTTCTGATTAAATCTCAAGACAGAAATTCAAAACAAGTTTTTTTCATGTCATTAAAAAAAAAGTAGCCAACTCCTCAGGTGCGAGGTATCCTTTTACGGATGTTTCCGCAGAAGAACACTGTGGCTCTCAGTTGTGTGCTCGGGTGAGTTGGGCCCGATTTAACTCACTATTACAGCGGTGAAATTCCGAAGGAGAAGGGCGTGGTTGCCACGTGATCAAATCTCTTCCTCGGCTGTCATCCGCACAGGGCAGGGAGTTCCGTTGGCTTTTTCATTGACTATCCCTGGGCCCTGCACCAAATCCTGCCACCCAGGAGGTAGCCAACACACATCAGTTGAGTGTATAAATAAACACTGACACAGGCATGCATGATGTGGTTGTGAGCCTGCCCCAGTTGTGTAGACACTGTCACAGAGGTACGTAACTAGTCTTTGTTTTAAAATTTGGGCATGAGGACTTTGGATGAAATATATCTACCAAAACCAAACGAAGACCTCATTGCCTGAACTTCTGTCCCACACGAGAAGGCAAACCACAGGCAAAGGGCCAGGTGAGTACCTCCCTGGTCAGCCTCAAGATGGGTCTGGAGCAAGCACGGGGCTGTCACACCCCCCTGGGTTCTAAGTCTGCACACCCAAGGAGGGGGAGGAGGGCACCCCCACAGGTTGGACAACACGTGCCACCCTCAGGCTCAGTGGCCATGCCCAAGAACCACTGTGCTCATGGACTGTCTCAGAGGAACTTGTCTTCCCTGGGCTCTGTCTGGAAAATGTAGGCAGTGGAGAAGAATTAAGTTTCAACACTTAAGGTTGAAGACACGTCACTATTGAATGTTCAAGACCCTCCAGGCTAAAGATTCAAAATTCTGATCTTCATCTATAACAGTTATGGAAGTCTGTCTCACCGCAATAATACCCCACAGTCTTGCTACTGCTGCTGCATTAAACATTGGGACCAACTTCATTGTAAGTGAGGGCGGAGGAAGTATCCGTAAAGCGTTATAAAGTATCGACAAAGCCATAGATAAATTGCAGTACATCTATAATTACTTAAAATGGTTACAGGATGCTGTATGTTACCACAACCACCAAAGGAAACAGAGGCTCAACCAGCCTGTTCTTCTAGACCAGTGAACTAGGATTGAAGAGCTGTTTTCACTGAATTTCTCTGGACTTTCGTCACTGTTTGTGGATAGCCTACTTGTCAAAGATTACTTTCTAGCTGCTTTGTGTTTCCTAACTAGTCATCAACACTGTTTTGATAGGTGCAAAAGGGGTGGTGAAATTGAGTGGATGACAGAAAGGATTCCATCATAAGCACCTCTATGTTGAAGTATAGCTGGCTGTGACGTGCTTTCAACCTATTCTCTTAAAATCTGAAACATCACCTGTTTTACCGAATAACAAAGGGACCCTTGTTTGTTGAAAGCACGCACAGGTAAAAGTCTGCAAGCTTACACACGGAACGGCAGTAACTGCCCTGCTTTCCCAATAAGAAAAACATATTTTGGTACAGTTTTTATGTTTTAAAAACTCAGGATAGCTTTATGAGTCCACAAGATAAGAGTGTATTTTCTCAAGATATCAACATACCCTTGTACTACACGTATATAGGATGTCCTTTATTGGACATTGAGCATTTGTTCCTTAAAGATGCGTCCTTTAGTATTTTCACTTCAATATTCTGAAAATGGCATAATTACATTTATTAGTACTTAATTTTTAAAACTGATGATGAATAGTTTTTGAAATATAGCATAGCTTTGGTAACGACACACAGCTAGCTAATCTGAATTAATAAACGAGGGCTGAATTCATAGTGATTTTTTTTCTATGATACAACCAATGATGAAACAACTAATGGTTCCACGGAGCATAAACGTGTCATGTCTGTTGGTTCTGAAGGTGAAGCAAGGTTCTGCACCGATACAGGCCTCACCGAGGTCCCAGGAGGAAACAGGAGTGAACTCAGAAGCTTATCTGGAGAGATGTTACGGAGGGACAGCCCCCAGAGGTGTGGGCAGGGTCAGGGGGATCGGTCCCAGAGTCTGGGGACCCAGAGGTCAGCCCGCCTCCCACCCTCCAGCTGAAGACACAAAGGGGAGAAAGCGAGTTACCGGCGAGGGAGCTGGAACCCAGGAGAGGCGCAGGGAGGGCTTCTGGGCAGGAGCGGCAATCCTGAAAAGGGGAAGAAGCCACTGCCGGATTTCGGGGACCTCTCACCGCCTGCACTGGAGCAGAAGAGCTGGCAGAAGTTCCCCGACTCCTCTCTCCTGCCTCTCTTCTCCCCACTCAGGCTTTCCTGCCCGCTGGGCCAGAAGCCAGCTGGAAGGAATCAGGCTCCAGGGGTAAGAACGTGGGTGAGGAAGGCAGAGGGAGGGAGTTCAGTCACTTAACTGTCCCCGAGTACTGACGCAGGGTGGCAAGACCAACCATGTGCCTCTGACCCAATTTCTAAAACGCCCACCCAAAAAATGTCATTTGGAGATTTTCCCACTTAGATAATTTTTTTTTTAAATACCCACACCCTTTTCTCTTCTGTGCTTTTCTCCCTTACAAATGCCTCTTAGATGCTTCCTTTCATGCGCCTCCTGGTTCCACAGAAGCCTGTGGCTCCACAAGCCCTCCAGGCAGCGGGCTTCTCTCTAAGGCCCCATCTCGAGAGCGCTCTGGACGGCGGGGAGTCTCTCCACACCCATCAGTGGACGCCAGACCCCGGACACTTCCCCAAGACTCCTCGTAGAGCTGGGGATAACTTTCACCAAATGTTAGTCCAGCCACCCCCAGATAAATGACTACACTTTCACCATTTCTTTGATAAATGTTAAATGCCCTTAAAGGGCAGACCTGAAATATTTGTTTGAAAGTTCTCTCATCTATCAAGTTGATGTGTAATTTTTGTAAGTCTTCGGCTTAGAAGGCAAATGTAAACAAAAACAGAGGATAAGTCAAATGACCACATAAGAATTTAAGTAGTACCACTACTAACAGGCCTTCTTCATATAACCAGGGGAGTCTTTCTTTTTTTTTATTTTTAAGCAAGAGAGAGATGAAGGGGGGGGGGACAGACAGAAAGGGAGAAAGATGACAAGCATCAATTCTTCATTGTGGCACATTAGTTGTTCATTGATTGCTTTCTCATATGTGCCTTGACCTTGGGGGGGGGGCTCAGCTGAGACAGTGACCTCTTGCTCAAGCCAGCGACCTCTTGCTCAAGCCAGCAACCTTGGGCTCAAACCAGCAACCATGGCATCATGTCTATGATCCCAAGCTCAAGCCAGCAACCCCGTGCTTAAGCTGGTGAGCCTGCACTCAAGCTGGAAGAGCCCGTGCTCAAACCTCAGGGTCTCGAACCTGGGTCCTCTGTGTCCCAGGCATATGCTCTACCCACTGCACCACCTCCTGGTCAGGCCTCAGCGGAAGTTTCCAGATACGTCCGTCTGCCTACCGGCACACAAAGACCCAGAGGGCACGGAGCGTGTGTGATCCATCTCGGCAGTAGCTACAGGCCCTAAAACGGTGTCTTGCCCATTGCAGACCCTCGATAAATGTTTGCTGCGTTGGCCAAACTTTGGTTTGTCCCCATAATCAACCACCCCAAAAGCACACAAGTAATTACTTCTTGGAAAAATTCCAGCGGGTGTTTGATGTTACCTCTGTGGGGTTTTTGTTCTTTTCCTCTCAAGAGCAGCTCTGTAGGATTATGTTATGTTTTTCTCCTTTGACCTTAATGTCATCAACTTGAATAACAGCTTCATACAAAATTTCTACCAGCGTGTACCACAGCAGGGTCAGGCATCGTTTTAAAAACAGTGCCAGGATCTCTCAGTTTAGAAGATATACAGTCTCTCCTTCTGAACAGAGCCTAAGAAAATGCTTATCTTGGTACTGACCTAAGAACTAAAGACATTTTGAATATATAATTTCATTTTTTAAGAAGTTTTTTTTTTGAAGAATTACAGTGTTTATCACCAACAGTTTAATTAAAAAGTAACCCCGCATTTTCCTGTAGTTAATAAAAAGTACCCAATTACAAAGTTTAATTTTGAAGCATACTTTTTATATTTAAATGGCAAAAATGATGAATTGAAGTGAATCTGAGCGGAGAAAAAAGAAACACTCAGAAACACTGAGGTTTCGGTGAAAGTTAAATTATTTCATACTTTGCACAACTCAGAATCATTCTCTTCCCCGATAGTCTAGCTCCAAGCATTAATTGAAAATGAACTTGACCCGTGAAATCCTCAACTTAACACTCTTCAGGACAGAATAGCCTTTCTCTTCTGCTTTATGGGAAAATGAACTAAAAACTAGGGGATGGTACTGTCTAGGGCTTTGAACCAAGACTGAAAGAGATGAAATATTGTTTGATGTGTATAAACATTAGAGGGCCCATTTCAATTTCATAAAAGGATGAGTTTGTTTCCTATCCTCTGACAAAATAGTCTCCTTTTCTTGAAAATGTTCTCTCATTCCAACAATAGAGGGTGTCTGTTTTTTGTCCAGGGAGATGGGGCCTGGGGTGGGCAGGGTTTCTACGAATATAAGTCACCTCACTTCTTAAAATGCACTGTGGTGGGAAATTCGGAACGCATGGGGTGGGGAGTGGGGGCTTTGATTTCATCAAAACAGAAGGCTGCATTTGAAGCAGCAGGTAAAGGATATAATAACAGTATAAATTCATTATTTGTAATCTTGCCATTCCCTAAATATAACACATTAAAGGCTTCAGACAGATGGTATTATAATACTGCAGCAATCCTCAAAAGCCTGCAAAGCCACAGTCTTAAATTTCAGAAATGTCCCAACTCAATCCTTTTATTTTTCAGACGTTCTCCAACTTTCATCTGTTTTCATTAATCAATGAATAATGAGGAATTTTAAGTACCTATCCACAAAGAAATAAAATTTTCATCTTTTTAGGAGCCAAAAAAAAAAAAAAACCCAATTCCAATAAAACGTTGCCATCAAGTAACTTTTTCATTTTTTCTTTTTTTTTGACAAAGATACCCTCCCTTAATTACTTCTACTTATCTACTTTTCTACCATTTGAAGTGCATTCCAACTCCAATGTTAACCCTTAGGTGACATCAGTGTTGGTACTATCTGCTTTCATGTATAGGTGAGGTCTTGAAGTTCCTAAAAGACCAAGGCAAGCCCTGGCTGGTTGGCTCAGCAGCAGAGCATCGGCCAGGCATCTGGGAGTCCTGTGTTCAATTCCCGGTTAGGGCACACAGGAGAAGTGCCCATCTGCTTCTCTACCCCTCCCCCTCTCCTTCCTCTCTGTCTCTCTCTTCCCCTCCCACAACCAAGGCTCCAATGGAGCAAAGTTGGCCCGGGCTCTGAGGATGGCTCCATGGCCTCTGCCTCCAGTGCTAGAATGGCTCCAGTTGCAACGGAGCAATGCCCCAGATGGGCAGAGCATCACCCCCTGATGGGCATGCCAGGTGGATCCCAGTTGGGCGCATGTGGGAGTCTGTTTCTGCCTCCCTGCTTCTCACTTCAGAAAAATGCAAGAAAAAGACCAAGGCAAACACACCCCTATTGTTCTGGGTACTGTATCGGTCTTCGTCATCACTCCTCTGGGGGGAAGTCTACTGCAGTGGAAACCTCCAAGCAAGGTTAACATAGACATGTGTTGCTCCTGTCTGTCGAGCACGCCTTCTCTGCTGTTCCTTTAGAGAAGTCCCCTAGTCCGGACCACGTGGAGCTAACACCAGACCCCCTTCCAGAGGAAGCCACCTGGACCCAAGCTCAGTCAGCAGAACTTGTTTGGAGAAGGGCAAGTGCCTCAGACCGCTCCTGTAAGAATCGCCCTGAGATGTTTGCTGTAAATACTGAAAAGTAAATAAATACATAAATAAATAAATAAACAAACAGTTCTTGCTTTCTTGCTAGGAGTAAGTTGGTAGTGGCTTCTAGGACTCAGCAAATGAAAAACAATTTGCCTGAAAATGAAGCCAAACCCAGGAAACAGATCCTGATAACCTTGACCGATGGACCCAGCCGTACTTTAACTGACAAGACCTACCCGGAGGCTTCTGCATCAACCAAATAAAGTCCTTAATAAGCCAGCTTGAATTGGGTTTTGTCACTTGCAGCTAAAAGAACCCTGAGTCTAACAACATGGCAACACTAAAAATAAACACGACTGCTGTTAGGGTGGCTAATGGATTTTCCGTGCCGTATGCGTTAATACATCATCTCACTGAAACCTCACAATTCAGGAAAGCACATGTCTATCCACATTAAACTATTATTTTTTGAACTCATACTATGTAGGAGAGTGACGAAGCATGCCAAGGGGGTGTTCAGTCTGCAATACAGGAGGCCAGGGAAGTCTCACTTCCATGGGAGGAGAGTGGAGGTCACATATCCCAGGGCACTCACGAGACAGCCATCAAATGAAAGAATATATGGTATCCAGTACACAGCCAGGAGGTGATCCTTGCATTAAGCCCTGGATAATGAATTAGGAGCCTCTTTTTTTTTTTTTTACCTTTCTGAAACTGGAAACAGGGAGCAGTCAGACAGACTCCCGCATGTGCCGGACCAGGATCCACCCAGCATGCCCACCAGGGGGCGATGCTCTGCCCCTCTGGGGCATCGCTCTGCCGCAATCAGAGCCATTCTAGCGCCTGAGGCAGAGGCTACAGAGCCACCCTCAGCACCCGGGCCAACTTTGCTCCAGTGGAGCCTTAGCTGTGGGAGGGGAAGAGAGAGACAGAGAGGAAGGAGAGGGGGAGGGGTGGAGAAGCAGATGGGCGCTTCTCCTGTGTGCCCTGGCCGGCAATCGAACCCGGGACCCCTGCACGCCAGGCTGACGCTCTACCACTGAGCCAACCGGCCAGGGCCAGGACCTCTTGAAAGAGCCCAGGTCAGAGATGATGAATCTCGGGCAGGTGGTGCCGTAGGCATGGCTGAAACAATGGGACATAGAGATGCAGGCAAGTTAGATACGGAGGGTGCCCAGGTGGGTGCAGCTGTTGCCACTGAGCAAGGGAAAGAAGGAAGGAGACAAAGCAGCGGCGGAGGAAACACACTGGCAGGATATAGAAGGACAGGGATCCAGCAGGCCCTTAGAATGGCAGGTCTGGGCTGCGGAGGCGGAGGCTGGAGACACAAGATGAAGAACACTGGCCTGCCCTCCGGGGCCTGACCACGAAGAGGAGAGGAGGGGGTGGGCCACCATCGCCCTCCAGGTTATCTCAGGCCTGCTGGTGAACCCTAGGAACACAGGCTCTCCCCCAGACAGGGTGGCACTCAGGAAGTATTTGAAATGACAGAATGTACGGAGCTAGGGCACTGCAGGCACGCTGCTGGCTACACACGTGTTTCCCCTGGCGGCACCCTCCCCCACACACACACCTCCCCACTCCCCCACCCCCGGTAGAGCTGCCAGTCTTGGCCGCTACACTGGGTGCAGTCTCATTACTCAGCTCTCCCCTCTTCAATTAGTTCATGCTCTCTCTCGAAGGAGGTGTCAATGCAGCTTTCTGGGGATGTAAGATGAGCTGAAAAATATTTTTTTTGTCATTTTAATTTAATGTAAAATTTCTACCTGTTCCCTGCCCCAGTGACCTCAGCAGGCCTCCGAAATGAAGCAGGTGCCCCCCCCCTCCAACTCTTTAAAGAAAGATCAAAGTCTCAAAAGTAACAAAGACAGTTGAAAGAGAAAGAAAGGGCTTGGCTGCTGGCTATGCCAAGGCTGGTCTCTCGGCTAGGGGGCGGCAGACTCCCGGAGGCCGAAAGGAGCCGCAGTCATTCGGAGCCTCACTCACATCTCTCCAGATTCCCGGGCTCGCGCTCGGCCGCCGGCCACACGTCTGTCCTGGCTCGGCTGAGCACGCGGGTTCAAGGGCGCCCGGCTGTGACCAGAGCGACCCAACCCGCCTCTGTTTGGTGTCCCGAGAGGGTGCTTTTGCTTTGGACTTGACTGGGTGGACCACACACTCTCCTGCCTCTGCGGGTTAACTGCCTGCGTCCCTCCTTCAAGGTCTCCTCCGCCTTCCCGCACCCCAAGCCTCCTCTTCCCATCTCCGCGGCTCCTCTCTCCTCCCACTCAGCAGAGTTGTGCTTTGACGTTCACGTTTGCGACAATGTGTGTGAAGTTTCAAGTCAATGCCTGACACAAAAACTCATTTAGGGTCAAAATTACGCTTGGAAAACATCACCCATAAACCACAAGATTTCGTGTCTACACTCAAAACAACGATGTGCAGGTACCCGTGGATGAGACATTGTAAGGCTGGGGCCGTAGCCATGCAGGTTCCCAGTGGATTCCGGCAGACCATAAAGGAACTGCGGTGCCGGAGGATGATGGGCCATTCCATTCCATTCCATTTATTAGAGTCTCCCAATGGCGGATGAGCAAACAGGCAGGGAAAAACTGCTTCCTTTTCTCTCTCAGGACTCACAAGCATAACAGGCGGGTTGTGGGGGGAGGGACCCCTTCTCCCGCACACAATAGCAAAATATGGCCCTTCCCAATGACGGCAGGCAATCACAACCTGCCGCCCTGAGGGCAAGCACCTGCAGTCTTACATAGACTATACACACGAGGTGCTGCCTCGTGCTCACGCACCAGTCAGGCAAAGTGCAAGTGAACAAGCCTAACACACTTGTTTGCCCAACTATAAAGGTGCACAGTAAATAAAAAGTAAAGATGCAGAGTACACATTGTTAGTGCAAGAGAAAATGGTATCTGGTCCATGAGCCCGCGTGTGACGCCTGTGTTCTTGTTACTGCCCTCCGCATCGCATCGGACTGCAGGAGGCACGAGAGCTGGTCTCGTCTGATTTTGCTCACCGTGGCACCCTCAGCGCCCGCCCCAGTGTCCGGCACTTAGCCCGTGTTCCATTATCTAGCCTGAATAAATGAATCAACGAACGAATGAATGAATGCATGCTCACAATGACTCCGTGGCCCGCAGAGCAGGCTCTTCGAGAGGTGGACAAGGGCCGCGGGTCCTGTTCCAACCTCATGGCCGTGGGCTGTGAAAGGTGAGCGTGGAGAAACCGGCCTCGAGTCCCGGCCAAGCCGGCTCCTGGCGGGTAGCACGTGCACCTCCCCCGGAGGCCACCGCGCACGCCCCGCCCCGCCCCGCCCCGCCGCGCCGTGCACGCACGCGCCCTGCAGTCCGTCGTCCGGTCAGTCCGCGCACCGAGGCTCGCCCGCGCGTCGACTGCCCCACGCGCCTGCGCCCGCTGGGGGGCGCTCACCTTCAGCCCCACGCGCCCACAAGCGGACGCTGCACGCCCCCTGCGTTTCTCCTCCCGATCCTGGGCGCGCGCACCTCCTACCTGAGGGCCAAAGAGCGATGCGGGCGGAAGGGCTGACGGGGCTGAGCAAGACCGTGGCAGGAGGTGACAGGCGAGAAGGCGAGCAGCTGCCGTGGACAGTGCGGGCGCGCGCCCGCGCGCGTCCCCGGCCCTCGCACCCTCAGTCGACTCCGGGCCAGAGCCCAACCCTGCTGCCGCGCGCCGCCCGCCTCGCCGCGCCTAATAACAACGGCGCCCGGGGTCAGGTGGCCGCGCGCGGACAGCACCGCTATTGGCCCGGCGGGGAGCGCGGCGCTCCAGGATTGGCTGCGGGGCGGGGCCTCGGCCGAGGGGGGGCGGGGCTGTAAAAGGAGGCGGGCAGGGGGGCGGCGGGGGCGGGGCCAGGCCGCGGTCCGCGCCTTTGTGCCCGGCGCGCGCTCTCCGCCCGCTCCGGCTGCAGAGCCGGCTGCATCAATAATTCAGAGCGGCGGCGGCGGCGCCAGCGGCGGGTGCGGGCAGGAGGCGGCGGAAGCAGCGGGGACTGAGCGGCAGCGGCTATGCATCCAAGTGCGGCTGGGCAGCCGCGGCTCCCCTGAGGCCTGGGCGGGGCTCCGGGAGCATCGCGCGGGGGGCACGCCTGTCCCGGAGCGCAAGGAAGAACAGGAGTGCCCAGAGCGGCGTCGGCGGAGCTGCGCACGGAGCTGAGGAGGGGGCTCCGGAGCGGGGCTGGGGCGGGGGGGGCGGCTGGCGCAGGCAGCCCCCGGGGCGGGGGGCGGGGTGGGCGCCGGCGCCGCGATGCTGGGCGTCGTGGAGCTGCTGCTGCTTGGGGCGGTGTGGCTGGCGGGCCCGGCCCGCGGGCAGAATGAGACGGAGCCCATCGTGCTGGAGGGCAAGTGCCTGGTGGTGTGCGACTCCAACCCCACCTCCGATCCCACGGGCACAGCTCTGGGCATCTCTGTGCGCTCGGGCAGCGCCAAGGTGGCTTTCTCTGCCATCAGAAGCACGAACCACGAGCCGTCCGAGATGAGTAACCGCACCATGATCATCTACTTCGACCAGGTGAGTGCTACGTGCAGACTGGACCGGCGGAGTGCCTGCCGGGGAGGTGGGAGGGAGGTGCCGGGTCTCCAGGGTCTCTGCGGAGGCGCGTGGCGCGAGTTCGGCTTGACTCTCCCCTACTCCCTTCCGTCCCGTCCCGTTATAGGTACTAGTGAACATCGGGAACAACTTTGACTCGGAACGCAGCACTTTCATCGCCCCGCGCAAAGGCATCTACAGTTTTAACTTCCACGTGGTGAAAGTCTACAACAGACAGACCATACAGGTCAGCCGCCGCCTCGGGCCAGGCCTGGCCCCGGTAGGGGGCCACGAGCCGCGGGGCTGAGCGGCCGTTTGGGGCTTGGAGGTGGAAAGGTAACTGCAGGGACCCCAGGGCTTCTTGGAAGGACGAGTAGCAGGCCCTCAGGCTTCCGTGGCTTGGGCTGTCCCTTGCTTCCCCTGTCGTTGGCTCGTGGAACCTAGCCCCCTCCTCAAAGGCAGAGTTCCCCCCCCCCCATCCGCCTTTCTGGGCCCCTCCAAAGAGGTTCTCACGCTTTCCTATGGGACTAAAGATTTCCCGTGGAGGTTGCTGTTAGAACCACAGACAGCTCCCTCTTCCGTAAGGTTTACCCGACTCCCGACCGCCACCGCCTTCAGCACCGCGGACAGTACCCCGACCCCTAGCGCCGGCTCCCGAGCCCGCGAGACGCCAGAACACTAACCGCCTTCAGCACCGCGCCCCGGGCGGGGGCGGGGGGGCTCCCGGCGTTCCTTTGCCGACCCGCTCTGGGGTTTTTTTTTTTGTTTTTTTTTGAACTAGCAGCCGAGCCCAAACGGTTAAAGGGGAGAGAAAGAAAGGAGGTGGCGTAGGGCCACTCCCTCCGGGCTCCAGCTTTGTCCCAGCCCGCTCTCGGCGGCTCCCCAGGGTCCCGGAGGTGTCTAGGTTTCCTTTGGGCTGAGACGGAAGGTGGGACACGCGGCTGGGAAAAGGACGCGCGCGCGCGCGCGGGGACTCTGGCCGCCGAAGCCACCGCAAGGGCAAACCGGGGCGGCGGATGGCGGGAGCGGCCGGCGCTGGACGGGCATTGAGCCTGGGGTTTGGGGGTGAAGCACAGGATGCAGCTCTGCGCGAGATTTCTCTCGAGCCAAAAGCCGAGCCTGGCTCCTTCGCTGTGTCCACTGGGCCCAGGAAGCTAGGACCAGGCGGAGCCGGGGTTGGTTGGTTTTTTTTTTTTTCCCCCCCAGTAGCGTCCACAGCAGAGTTATCTGACTCTCAGTTTTTGAGCCTTGGGGGTGGGGGAGAGGGTTGGGCTGGCGAAGGGAATAAGGCCTCAGGGCGCTTGAGCCACCGATGGAGTCCTTAAACTGGAGTCAAGAGAGCCCTTGGGGTTCCTGGGCGCGTTCAGGAAATGAAGGTGACTCTGGTGAGGGCGCAGATCCACCCTCTCATCCAGACGGGCCGCCTCTCGCCCCCACTGGAGCCTCAGCAGAAATCTCTAAAGCACCTTTCTGTCCGCCCCCCCCACACCCCCTGCTCCCAGGCCTTCAGGGCCGGTCGCCGAGCGGCGAAGGGTCGTGTCTCCGCTGCCGCTTCGGTACCGCCCAGGTTGCAGCTCTGAAGCGGGCCTTTTCTCTTTCTCAGGTGAGCCTTATGTTAAACGGGTGGCCGGTGATTTCGGCTTTCGCTGGTGACCAGGACGTGACCCGGGAGGCGGCCAGCAACGGAGTCCTGATCCAGATGGAGAAAGGCGACCGAGCATACCTCAAGCTGGAGCGGGGGAACTTGATGGGAGGCTGGAAGTACTCCACCTTCTCCGGATTCCTCGTGTTTCCCCTCTGACCAGCTCGTCTCGGGAGCGGAGGCCGGACGAGGGCCAAGGCCGGAGGGGGATGAGAAAGAGGCCGAAATGGAGAGGACGAGAAGGCGGCAGGACTTGGAACTTCCCACGGGGTTTCCAGCTGCGCGCGGGTCAAAGGCGAGCGCGCAGGCGGTCGGACAACTTTGTCCGTTCACTCATCGGAAGTCAATTCCACTTAACTCTGCGCACTCCCATCTCCAAAAACGAGCTCACCTTCCCCCTTCCAGGCGCAGCGCTGCAGGAAGAGAGACCGCCTTGTCGTTGTTTCTCACCCCAAGCTCATGTTCCTTACGATTTATAGACAGAAACCTTTTTATTTCACTGTATAATGTGAGATACCTTTCCTCCCACGTCTCCTGCTGAAATCTAATATGCCCCGCCCCCATTTTAGTTGATGGGGTTAAGGTTTTTATTTTGTATTTTTGATGGGGGAGGTAGTTTTAATTTGGCAAGTATTGCTCTACTTACAACACCGGGCAAGAGTTAATTAGCTGAAAATATTTTGTGTCCTTGGCTGCTCATCAGCAGAGAAAGGACTCACCTTAGTGGTGAACGGGTTTAAAATAAATATACATAACTATATACATATGACTATATATCATCTGTACACGAAGAACTCTCCCCAGTGGACACTGGCTGTATGTCCGTATTTCCGTGTCCTGTTCGGAGTGATCGTGAAACCCGAGGCTGCTCGATGCTCCGCCGCTTGTCGATGCCCTCGTGTTCTGTGGCTCCACTCACAACCGCCAGGAGGTTCTCCCGGACGCTTCCTCGTCCTCTGTAACATACGTGTGAATAGCCAAGGTTTCAATTTGCTTTATTTCAATAAAGTGGAAGCGAGACTTTTATTTTTCTGAAACCGCTTTCTGAACTCCGCATCTGCCCCAGCTGCGAGGTTCGAGGCGTGCGGAAGGACCAAGTTCCGAGAGTGTGGGGGACGGGCGAGCATGCTACCCGAGCCATGTCGGGCGCGCGCAAGCGCTCCCTGGCGAACCCCGCGCGCTCCTGCCGGCGCCGGGCCGGGGGCCAGCCCCGCACTCTCGCCCGCGCTCTCTGCTTTGGCGCAAACGTAGGGAATTTGGCCGAAATCTTACAAAGCTAGGCGGAGCTGCCGCCAGGAAGCAAAGTTTTGGGGTTTTTTCGACGTCCACATGCATCAGAGGATCTGGAGCAAGGCCGCTCTGAGCGGTCCGCTTTCCGCACCTCCGCCCCCGGGTGTCTGCCGCCGCGCGCTCCTCGGTTCCGCAGCAGCGTTTTTGTACTACCGCTCCGAACCGAACCCCGGGTCCACTCCCGGGACCCCCACCCCGGGCGCCCAGGACGGGCGCTCATCGCGGGACTTTTGATCAAGAGGTTCGTCTAAGAGTTTTGATTGTATGGGGACATAATGTGAAAGCAAAGATTGAAATAAACAACGTCGTTTTAAGTCTGGCAGTCTGACCCAGTCGCTCCGGCCACGGGGAGGGCGGGCGCGGGGCAGTGGTGAGCGGACACGGGCCTGGGGTGGGGTCCTCGGCCTGGACGGGACCCTCTGGTTCTCTTTTTTAGAGGAATTTTTTTTCCTGACCCAAGATTAGCTCCTGGAGGTGGGGAGATGAGGGAGTTAATAATAGCACAATAAGCAACGTATCTCGATTTATTCCTGCGGCTCGTCTGACGGAGCAATTTACCGAGTAGGCGGCCGTCGTTGGAGCTCCGGCCCTGCTCCTCCGGCACACGCGTGGGCCCGCCTCCTCAGCCCGGCGGAGGGGAAGCTCTGAGGGCTTTGGAAGTGGTCGGCGCTCGGGGCGCTTTGCTCTTCCACCTCGCAGCTCTCCTCCCCGCAAGTTAGACCCCAGGGAAGCGGAGGTGAGGTGGGATCAGGGCCCTAGAGGACTTCATTTAAAAAAAAAAAATTTTTAAAAAAGACAAAAATATTTTCTCCAAGTTCTTTCGTTGGGACGTTGGGACGAGAGTCCGGGAGAGCTGGTGCGTCAGCAGCGGAACTGGCTGGACCCAACCACTCCGGCCTCGCCATGCCACTCGGGCCATAGCGCTTAGCGCCCTGGGCACTCGCTCCGGAGGGGCAGAGGCCACCACCCAGGGAAGCTCTGGCTGCAGGTGGATGGTCACTCCTCTTTCTGAAGAGGGCACCAACCAGGCAACTGTCCAGGCCCGGGACCACCAGGCTGCGCCCATCCTGTGTGACTGACCAATCCCCTCTCTGGGCCTCAGTTTCCCCGTGAGTATAAAGATAGAGAAGGATCTAAACATCTCCAAGAGTCTCTCCTGAGGCCCCAGCTGTTCCTTGACTGTGGGTCCCCAGTTAATTCGCCGGGGTTTAGTGAGTCCTGGCTGCAGCCCACGCTGACCAGGCTCCTGGGGGCAGCTCCCCAGGCTCGGCCACGAGCCCTGTGCACCCAGACTCTCAAGCTCATTGAGCCCTTCCCTGCTCAGGAGCCGGGGAGGTCAGCAGAGGAAGGAGCACGCAGACCCCCAGGGGGACAGAGAAGGGAGCTGCCCCTTGGTTCTGCTCCAGCTCCAGCGCGCCCCTCCCTGGGGGAGGGACGCTGCTCCCCCAAACCTCTGGCCTCCACACTGGAGACCCTTCTCAGACTGGCCCCAGCCACGCCTCCTTCCGGCTCACCCCTTCCCTTCCCTCCGCCATTCCAGGAGCCGGCCTCCCATCCCTGTCTGTCTTCACAGCTCTGTTCTTGCTGTTTCCTCGCTTCAAGCTGAAGTACCCTTTCTCTCCTCTGCTTTGCCAAATGCTCTTCCTTCTGAGGATCTGAGCGGTTCCTCTAACAGGCCGCCTCCTCTGGGAAGCTGTCCTTTCCCTTCAGTGCAGGCACTGCTTGACCGGGGGCGGGGGGCACACCCCACCCCTGCCTCCCACCAGGACTGTCTGGTCCAGAAGGGTCACATCTAAGGTGCGGCTGTCTGCCGCTCTTTAGCGGGCTCCACGGGCAGTGGCTGCCCACACCAGCAAGCGCTCAGAAGCGACAAGCTGGCACTCCGGCTGCAGAGGACTGGGGCAGTGTGGGTTCCTTCCATCCCTAATCTGCCCTCACTGCACTCACCCTCCCGGGGGAGCCTCCCGTTAGCCTGGGTGCCGCTCACCCCAGGGACCTGGAGTTTGGAGGCCTCTTTGGGGCCCAACCTTTGGAAGTCCGGCTGCCTCCCTGGGGGGGGGGGCGGCAAAGTGGGGGTGGTTGTTACCTCTGCCAGAGGCAGAGGCAGGTGAGTCAACCTTCATCAGAAAATTGTGCTCTGGCTGGGAGAGAACCAGAGACCCCAACTGGTGTGTTGAGGGTGGTAGGGAGAGAGAGAGCAAGGGCCAGGGGGCTCAGTAGAGACCACCCGCCTTCCCCCCACCAGAGATGAGGGGGCATTCTAAAACCTGCACTTCACACGGGCCGCCTGTAGTATTTAGAACCCTCTAGGTGCTTCCGGGTCTGGGCCCTGCTTCCTGCTTTCATCTCAAATAAACCCCATCAGAACTCTCTAGGGGTTCCAGGATCACCCCCTCATTCAGCCCCACCCTCAGTCTGGAGGACTCCTCCCTTGCACTGGCCGCCTTTGTTACTCCCTTTTCTGCAGCCTCAATAATAGTAAAAGTCGCCTTCTCCAGGAAGCCTTCCTCACCCCATACAGAATAGTGATTACCCCTTCCTGGCCTCTCTCTTTCCAGTCCTCTGAGGGCAAAGGCTGTACTGGGGGTTCTTCAAGGTGTGGAGGGTGGGGGGAAATCAGGGAGGTGTCTAGGACCCAAGGAGCCCAGATCCGAGTTCTAGGCCGAGGCTTTGCACGAGGCGCATTGCTCCTCTGGGTACCGCTAGGCCAGCACTAGATCCTGGAGGCGGAGCTGGATCACTGTCGTCTGTGCTGTCCGCTGAGCAGCACCAGTGCCACGCGGGACCCTAGCTGGCTGGCCATCTGGACCGGCTTTCATCGTTAGCAGAGCTGGGAGCATCTCCCCCAAGCGGCCTGGGAGGACGGGCTCCTAATGAGAATGTAATCACCCGGATGGAGACGGAGCCTTACCCCACTCTTGAATTGTTGCCTTAATGGGGCAGTGATGGGGGCAGTGGGGGCTCCTGGGCCTCCTGGGGACCCAGATAAGGGTGGAAAGACCAGGAGGCATGGACAAGACTACTCTCCCCCACTGTCTGGTCGTATTCCTCTCAGTCCCCCAACATGAGGGGCGGGCTGGACGATGTCTAGCGTTTCCTCCAGGCGGTCCTCTCTGACCGAGGCGTCCCTGAGACTAAGCCTTCCCCGCTCCCATTCCCCACCCACCTCCCAGCATGTGCCTGGCCCGGTCCTTGTCACCACCACTGGCTTTGTGGAACAGAAGAGTAAAATCTTTCACCTACTCTGGGGGAGGCCCGCAGGGCCCTCAGACAGGGAAGTCGAGCCAGGAGGGGACAACCGGGACGGAAAGCCAGGTACACCTGCCATTGAGCCGATTCCCGAGGGAGAAAAGATTCCTGGGGGCACTTACAAAAGGTCGCTTGATCACGGCACAGGGTTCCTCCTTCGTGACACAAACACCCTCTCTTCGAGCCTCAGTTTGCTCATATTTCAAATGGGGACAATAGTGCCTGCAAAACAGGGTGGTTGTGAAGATGATGCCAAAAGGTGTTTTTAAAATGCTCAGCGCCGCCAGACACGTGGTGGGATGCTGAATGACAGGCCGCCACCATGAGGAGCCGTGGGCATCTGGTCACCACTCTGTCCCAGGACAGGGGGAAAGGGGAAAGAGGGCATTGAACAGATGGGACAACTGACACCAGAGAAGGAGAGGGACACAGAGCAAGTGGACGGTGGAATGAGGAAGAGGGTCTGTGGTCTTTCCCCCCAACCCTCATCTCCCCACCCCTCCGGTCAGTCGTGAGAACAGGGGATTTTGCCCTGGAAGGGTCTCTCCTCTCCATCCCTGCTGCCCACGTGTCTCCATGGACCACTGGGGATGCAGTCTCTGTCTACATGTCGGCATGGTGCCCCCTTAGGGAGCAAACCCCGTCTGCCTGTCTGTGTCCCTTCAGAGGGCGAGCCCCTCCAGGCAGGAATGACGACCGCTCAGCTTGCTTGGTCCAGCGCTTCCCATGGTGCTGGGCACGGAGCAGGCGTCCTGCGATTGTGTCATGGTGAAACCAAACTGTGCCTGGCATGACAGCCAGGCATGAACCCAGCCGGTGAAACCGCCCTTGCGGGAACTTCCTGGATCTCTTCCGCGCAGGCCCCTTCCTCCCCTGTCACTGACAGCGGCGCTGACATGGAGATGTGCCTGCACCCTGCACAGGCAGGAAGCCTTCCCAGGCACCTACGGGCTCCTGCTCTCCCCTCTTCCCGTTTCCCTCTGAGCTCGGCCTGTCCCCAGGAAGGCCCAGCCTTGGCTGAGCAGAGGCAATTAGACGTATGGGTTGCTGTTTGGATTTGCTGCTCCGTCTTCTCATTGGGAACATGCTTTCCTGTGTGTAGAGGAGGCTGCCTGGGCCTCTGGCAGCAGTGAGGAGACAGGGAGCTGTAGTCAGGAAGGAGAGCTTTATGGTTATAAAGGAAGGACTTCCAGATGGGTGGTCCCAGCCCAGAGCCTAGGGAGGTCTTTGTTCATCTGGCTACACTCAGAAGAAGCCAGGGAAGGTGGTCAGGAGAGAGAGCAGGAACTGACCCAAGCCAGCTCCACTTTGACCTTCAGCATTTCTCATGAACTCTGCTTATCTACAAGGTCCTCTGTTCCCCCCACCCATCAGGGTCTCGCCCTCCGCTGAACACCTGAACTCCCCTGTTCAGGCCCCAGCCTGACCACACTTGGTGGCCGGGCGCTAAGCTCCACGAGGGTCAGCCCTCATCGGCCGTGCCCCACAGGTCTCCAGTGCCTGGCACTGTGTCAGGGCTGGTGGGAGCTCTATGCCTAGCCCCTGGATGAAGGAGTGAGTGAGGACACGAGTGGGCGGGCGGGCGGATGCCAGGATGGCTGGTCGCATCGTGCAGGCATTCGTCTGGTCCTCCAGACTGGACCCCACAAAGGCGTCTACCTGGTCTATCAGCCTAGTTGCAGTTACATTCTCAGCACCTAGCCCAGTTCCTCCTCCAGAGTCAGCCCGGAAAGCGCTTCTTGAATGACTGGAAGAGGAACCACAGTACTGTGGACCCCCTGGACTGTGGGATTCTGGGATGCAGGCCAGGCATCACCCTCCTCTCTAAGTCCTTGCTACCCCCCTGAGCAGCCACATTGATTCTGAAACAATGGAGTTGCACTGCAGTGGTTCTTGCAGGTTCCTGCGTACCGCCTGTCCCACCTTCAACCTACTGTCAGTCCCTGAGAGGGCAGGGGCCACCGCCTTCCATTTTCCCTAAAGGGTAGGAATGCCTTCTCCCTTCCCCCAACACCTGTGTTGGTTGATCGGTTGTTGAATGCAGGATCAAGCCCTGAAGTCGGTGGTGGTTACGGGTGAGGTCGAATCCCCTGCGGAGGGTGCCGATCAGCTGGTGGAGCCCAGAAGGGTTTTCCAGGGCTCCAGCACAGCGGCAAGGGGCCACACCGTGCCTGGGCCAGCGTGGGAGCTGGGATCTCCACAGCAGAGCCGGGCTGTGGCTGTCCACGGATGAATGAATGGGGTCTCTGGGTTGTGTTCACGATGCAAACAGAACAAGCCCTGAATTCCCCTGGCAACTCTGGGTTCTGCTGCAGACCATGGAGGGGGCATGGTCTAAGGGAGAGCAGGGACCCCCCACGCCCCCTTCCTCCCAGAGCCAGCATCTCCCCAGGAGTGCAGCCCAGCTCAGAGCTCCCTGGAGGGAGGGCCCCCCAGCCAGCAGCAGCCTGCTCTGTCAGCTGGGCTCTGAGCCTGTCTGCCCACCGTCAGAAGCCACTGCAGACTCTTCAGGAGAAACTTTCACGGGGGGGGGGGGGACTTCACCCACCAAGGAGAGGCGACTGGGCATCTTTTTCTTCCTCATCTGAAAGGAGGCTGTGTGCTCTGCCCACATTTTGTGTTGGAGAGACTCTCCCTTTGTGTTTGGAGAGACTCAAAGATAAACTCCCCAATGTGTACTTCCGCCGAGCAGGTCGGATGATTTTATAATGACCGAACGGCTTCAAATATGGAATTAAAATGCGGCTGATGAGACGCCTGCTATTTTACTAACTCATCTTGATCAAAGTTGGTCCATTTAGGTCTCAGCCATGTTCCAAACGCGTGCTCGCTCTCTCTCTCTCTCTCTCTCTCTCTCTCTCCTTCTTTCTCTCTCTCTTTTTCTTCTCTTTCTGAAGGAGTTCATTTCAGGTGGATGGATTGTTTACTCATCCTGCAGGCGCCGAGGGAGAGGGCATGCTGGTCATACCAATGGAGCCGTGGGTGCGGCTCCCGGCGGGCGGTCTGACCGCTGCTTTCCCTGCCGTCCCCTCTGGGCCCCTCCAGCTTCCCACGGCGGGGGGGGCTTGCTTGGCAGGTCCGCGGCCCGTGGGCCTCAATAATCTCCCGCATCAACGTGAGCGACAGTGGTGCTCTTTGAGGCTGCGGAGTTTGAAGCTCTTCCTCTGGATTGTCTAAGTGTGTCCCCGTCGCTGTCATGAGAAGCTGGAGGTCTCGGCCGAGGGCAGAAGCAAGCCTGTTCCCCCAGGAGCAAAATCGCATGACCTCTAGGGTCCCTTCCCAACTAGAAGCCTGTGAAAGGCAAGATTCTCTGAGCGCCAGTCGGGGGTCTCTGTGCCTGTTTCCAGCTTACAGCTGTCCCCAGAGTCCTGCCTCCCAGCCCGCAGAGAACGCCATCCGGCAACGGGTTCTCCGAGCACAGATGTGAGCCCTCTTTTCACTCGCTGAAATTCATTCATCCCGGTGCCGGAGCCAGTGTGAGCTTCTCAAACATAAACCAGACCAAGAACCCTCTGCTTAAAACCATCCATTGCGTGCACAGGGTGTGATCTGGCCCCTGCTGACCTCTGCAAGGTCACCTCCTATGGCCTCCCTCTGGCGTGCGGCAGCTCCTTCGGGGTTCTCTCAGTGCCTGGACTATGCCAAGCTGCCTCCGACTCAGAACCCCTGCACGCGTCCAGCCTGTGGGTAAGGAATACTGCCTCCCCCCACTTCCCATGGTTTGTGTGGCTGTTCCCTTCTCTTCCAGGTCTCAGCAGGCCGCCCCTGACCTCTCTGTGTGACACTGAGCCACCCTGGGAAAATGCCAGCTGCATTTCCCTGCCTCCGGGTGCTCATTCATCTGTTTGCTTCTGTACTGTCTCTCGTTTTCTGCTTAGGGACAGAGAGCTGGTCTGTCCTGGGTGTCTGTCACTTTATCCCCAGATCTTGGAATAGGGCCTGGAATGGTAGGGCCGATTCCAATGTGAATGGATGACTGAATGACAAACCAGCCGTCCCACCGTGTTCCCCAGAGCTTGGGGCGTCTGCTCTGTCAGAGCACACTGGTCCACCTTCTGATGGGTCCCTGTCCTCAGGATGTCACCCACCTCAAGAGCCACATCCACTCGAGGGGAAGCCATGAGGTCAAGGATGGGGGCTGGACAATTGGTCTCCCCAGGCCCAGTGAGTGGGCCTTTGGTTCATTAATGCCTGTTGTTAAAATCACCTAATTCAGCCAGCCAGGCTGTTGGAGGAGGGAAGACCAAAGTGCGCTGTGAATTATTGGATTTTTACACTGAAGGTATTCTGCAAGAAGCAAGCACAAAGAGGAGAGCCAGAAGGAGAAGGCCCTCGGTTCTGGGGAAGAGGGGAAAAGCAGCTAGGATGCCGTTCCTGGGAAGGTGACTGGGCTTGGAGCAAAGACGGACAGCGAGGTGGGGACAGAGGCCAGGGCACCAGGGCCACAGGATCCTACTCACAAGAGAGAAGGAAGCTTCTTGACTCTCTCCAAGATGGGAGAAGGCAGTATTGGGGGCAGAAATGGCAGCCATGTATATCTAAGGCTGTCAAAAAAAGACAGGTGTCCTCAGATTGCAGAGTATCTACCACAGAAATCCCCAGGTAGCCTGGAGTTGTCAGTCAAACATTTATTCAGCAGTGCTAAGCCCACAGTCACTGCCTGCAGGCCCAGTACCAGGTCCTATTAAAAAGCCTAGGCGGCCCTGGCCAGTTGGCTCAGTGGTAGAGTGTTGGCCTGGCGTGCGGAAGTCCCGGGTTCGATTTCCGGTCAGGGCACACAGGAGAAACGCTTATCTGCTTCTCCACCCCTCCCCCTCTCCTTCCTCTCTGTCTCTCTCTTTCCCTCCCACAGCCAAGGTTCCATTGGAGCAAAAGATGGCCCCAGGCGCTGGGGATGGCTCTGTGGCCTCTGCCTCAGGTGCTAGAGTGGCTCTGGTCACAACAGAGCGATGCCCCGGATGGGCCAGAGCATCGCCCCCTGGTGGGCATGCCAGGTGGATCCCGGTCAGGCACATGTGGGAGTCTGTCTGACTGCCTCCCTGTTTCCAGCTTCAGAAAAAATACTGGCATACTCAGATCACAAGTACCTGGTCCCTGTCTCCATCTCTCTGTGCTCAGATCCTTTCACTCCTCACAGTCACAATGTGGCTGCAGAAGCTCCAACCCTCTCATCGCCTCTCCTTGAAATCCTCTATCCCAGAAGTCTTTGCAAAATTCTCATGGCATCTCATTGGCTCTGAAGGGGTTCCCTGCCAGTCTCTAAATATTTTTTTTTTTGAATGAAAAGGCAATGCAGGCTCTGATTAGTCAGGCCTAAATCTCATCTCACCTTTTGAAGTCAGAGAGTGAAGTCCTCTTCTCGGATGCATCAAGGATTAAGCATGTGTGTTTGAGTGAGCGGGCAGGAGAACATCTAACTCCAAACTGAAAGCCCACACAGAAAGTCAAGGGTCACCCAGCCCCGGTCCGAACCCCAGGACTGTTACACCCATCCCTTCTCTCGCAGAGCTAATGGGCACCTCAGAAGGAATGTGCTCAGAACAGAGCCACTGGTTTTCCATCCTCGAATTTGCTTCTGCTGGTCTTTTTCCTCTTAGTTGTCAACCCCTTTCTTCTGAAAGCTCAGACCGGAGACCCTGGCCTCATCAATTCCTTTCTCTCTCTCATTCCAACATTGAATCCAGCAGCAGCAAGCCCTATCAGCTCTACCTTCAAAATGATCCAAGTCTGCTGGGCCAGGCCACCAGCATCTCTCCCCTTGGGACATTTGTGCCTGTCAGCTGAGCCCCAGGCTACATGCCCACCGCTTCACACCCAGACTACCCACCACGACCCCAGCATGACCCCACGGAGGAATGTCAGATCATGGCCCTCCTGGGCTAAAACTTACTTAGAATACAATCTCTTTATTCATCATGCCCTCCCAGACCTGTCCCCCACCCACCCCACCTGCAGATGCCTTCCCTGACCTCATGAGCATTTCCTGGGAGCTTGTGGAAAGAGCCCCCGGCCACGCCCTCCCTCTGGAGACCCTGATTCAGCAGCTCTGGGTTAACTCCTGGGGTCCAGCTTTGTTCCAAGTCCCAGAGTCCCACGTGTGATTTTGATATGCAGACCATTTTTGCAAAAGGTTGCGCCCAGCGCCTGGACTGGGCTGAGCTGTGGTAGGGAGGTGGAGATCAGACATCAGCCGAGTCAGCAGCTCCCTGTCCCCTCTGTGTGTGTGTGTGTGTGTGGGGGGGGTGTTTCAGGGTGAAGTGGAATGGGGGGGAGAAGAGTCGGGGTCACTTATTTCCCATGATGAAATGAATTATACAAAGCTGGTTACTTCTCCAACACCGAGGAGGCCATCAGCCTGCTTCGCAGGAGAAGGGGTGTCCTGCCCGCGTGGGTGAACACAGTCGCCTCTCAGTAGGAGGCTGTGAGGCTGTGTGGTGGCCACATTTTTTCCTTAGTGGTGACAGCCCATTGCAGCCGGCCGTGTTTCCACCTGGCTTTCATGCCGGTGGTGATGGGGGCTGGCTTCACCGGAGTCCGTGTACAAACTCTCCCTGCCAGGGAGCCTGCCTGTCTGACTCACGTCATCTGAATACGGCCCTTCACACTGCTGAGCCCACTGCCTGTCCCCTGAGGTGGGAGCACCCCGCTTCTCCCCGGCCTCATCGGCACTCTCTGGGGTGGCGCGGGGCCTCCTGACCCACCCACCCTGCACAGGCCATCCCTGGGGCCGGCTCTGAGCTCCCAGCTACCCTCTTAGTAAGGAGGATGTAGGCTTGACTTCCGAGGTGGGACGTCCAAGGTCCGAGTCCCTAGTCTTTTGACTGAAGCCTCAACTGGAGTCTGGACAGTGTTTCTGAGGACACCTGTGCTGTCATTCCCAGAGAAGGGAGCTAGACCCGGGGCAGGTAAGGGGGTGTCATGGGGTCAGTTTGTGGCGTATTGCATTTGAGATTCCTTTCAGAGACAAGATTGATCACGAGATACCAAGTCTGGAGGACAGGGGCCAGCTCTGAGCTGCAGGGATAAACTCGGGCCTCACAGACCTGTCCCCCCCACGCAGAGAGGTCAAGAGCCCCGGGCAGAGCTGAACTGGCCGAGGTGGGAAGGTCCTAGGAAGAGCTGCTGGGCCACAAACACTGAAAGGATTGCTGGTTTGTGTGTGTGTGTGTGTGTGTGTGTGTGTGTGTGAGAGAGAGAGAGAGAGAGAGAGAGACAGACAGACAGACAGAGAGACAGAGAGACAGAGACAGATAGGATGGACCTCACCTCATACAAGCTCCTGTGGTCTCTGGACCAAGGTGACAATCCAGAAGGGGCCACACTATGGTGGGGAGGACAGGGTGGGGGGGGCGACTGAGGCACAGAAGGCAGTGGTCTTAGTAAGCTCCTCTCCCCTTCACCCCAACACACGCACACACAAGTCAGCCTTAACACTTTGATTGGACTTAATTTTTTCCTTCCTAAAGCCGCACCGGGAAGAGTTACAAGCGTGGCGCCCCCGACGAGCATAGAGGGAGGACAGTATTGGCGATGGCATAAAAGCAGAGGAGAGGAAAGAGCCACAGACGAGGCGTTTATCCAGGGGCCGGGAGCACCAGCCGCCTTCTGAGCAAGACAGACAGGACCTGAGGGCTTTAAAAATAGAGCCACTTCACCGCCCCAGGCTGAGAAAGCAACCCAGACTAAAGCCGACCTTCCTGGTTCTCAGCAGCTGATTCCCCCCCCCCCCAGGCCACAAAGGCTCCTGAGCCCGGGGGGGGGGGGGTGTACAGCGATGGGGGCAGCTGGGCGGGAGGGGAGGGGTCGCAGCCAGTCTCTGGGGCTGGAGCTCGCTTTGTCCTGGAGTGACCAATGTGTCCGTGCCTCTGAAGAGAGAGCAGGTCCACAGGCCACACGGGGACTTTCATGCCGACAGCAGCGTCCCCGGGGACAGCTAGCTGTACGCACTAGGACAGGTTGTTTCTGGAACACACCGGGACATCTGCACGCAAGCACAGGTTATTGCCTCTAAAACCAGTTCTCAGAAGATTCAATTCCCCTTTTTTTTCAAACGATGACAGGGTGACAAAGATAAGGATGACAGGGTTGGTTCCCTGGGGAGGCTTAGGGCCCGGGGAGGGGACTAGGCACAGAGAAATGCCAACAGTGCCACGGAGGGTGGGGGCGCCAATCCTGTGAGATCTTGGAGGAAGCAGAGGGCTTCAGGGAAGAGGTGGTTTTGCTTTGTTTTTAATAGACTTTCTTTTTCAGAACAGTTTTAGACTTGCAGAGAAATTGAGAGGATTGTCTCAAATCTATTACCACATAGACCATCCTGTTCTCCCCTGGCTAGAGCTTTCCACATGATCCAAGATTATAGCGATACTATATACAGAATGGTTCAACTCAGTGCCCCTGTACAGCAGTTTCAGAATTGTTCACCGATAGGACCCCTAGAGGGAAGAACTTTATCAAGGAGAGGACAGGGCTATGGGAAGTTTACTTTGCCTTTAGTTTTGTAGTTCGTAACCATTTTCTATTCTTTGCAGACTTCTCTCCCTTTTGCCTTCTCTGGTTTTAATCGAGCCTTTTATATGATTTCATCTTCTCATCTCCCTCCCCATTTCGATGATACTCCTTCTAAAAAGAATGAATGGTTTCCTTAGCGTTTGCAATCTACCTTTACAAGCGGTCCCAATCTGCTTTCAAACAGCACTGCGCCGCCTTGCAGGTAGTGCAGCGCCCTTTCAGTGGACTCTCCCCAGCTCTGCCCTCCCATCGCTCTAAAAAAAATTGCTGTCGCTGATTTCATTTGTCCATATGCGATGGCCATATTGAACGTTTGTTTATCGGATCAATTAGGAACAGGAGAAAGAAAAGACTTTATTTTTTCCTTCTCTGATGCTTTTCCTTGTCTCATGTATATCTGAGTTTCCAACCTGTACAGTTCTCCTGCTTCCTGAAGAGTTTCTTCTCATGTTTCTTGCAAGCAGGTCAGCTGACGGGGGTTGGGGGTGGGGGGGGGAGGGGGGGGTGGGGGAGGCTCTCGTTTTTGTTTGTCTGAGAAAGCCTTCATTTCCTCCTCCCTTCTGGGGGGTGATTTCTCTGGATGTAGAATTCTCAGTTGGTGAGATTTTTCTTTCCACACTATTTCATGCACTCGCCTGTGTTTGCAGGGTTCCTGATGAGAAGCCCACTGTAATTCTTTCCCTTGCTCCCCTGTACTTGACGTTTATTTGTCTTTGGGTTTTTTTTTTCTCACGATTTTCTATGTCTGTGGTTTCCTGATGTTTAAATGTGATATTTCTAGGTGTAGAGTTTTTACTATTTACCCGACTTGGATAACACCGATTTATCCCCCCCAGCTTCCCAGATCTGTAGTCTGGTGCATGTCATTAATTTTGGAACGTTCTCAACCGTTTCTTTTTTTCCTTCAAGTCTTTTTCTGCTCCATCCTCTCTCTCTCTCTCTCTCTCTCTCTCTCTGCCTTCCAGCATTCCAATCACATTATGTTAGACTTTTCGACACTGTTGGACAGTTCTTGGACATTCTGCTATCTGGTGTCCCCTCTCCCCTTTCTTTTCTCTTTGTTTTTTAGTCTGGAGATTTTCTACCGGCATATCTTCAAGCTCACGGGCTCTTTTCTCACCCACATCCAGTCTCCTGGTGAGTCAGGGCCAGTCTTCACGTCTGTGAGGGTGTCGCTAGCTCTCCCATTTCCTTTTGACCTTTTAGTCTCTATCTTTCTGTTTCCGTTACCTGTCCTGTCCTTTTCCCACTAAAGACCCTAAGGTATTAATTATAGTGATTTTAAAAAAACTTTTGTCTAATAATTCCGAAGGCTGAGTCCTGAGTCTGGTACCGACACTGGCCCCGTCTCTTTGGACCATGTTTTTCCTGCCTTTTATCTTGTAATTTTTTGTTTGTTTGTTTGTTTTCGTTGAAAGGCAGACACGAAATGATGGGTAATGAAAACCGAGTTAAATGGGGCTTTAGTGTGAGGTTGTATCTTTATCTGGCTAAGTGTTGGTCTATGTTTAATGTTTGCAAAGGTGCCACAGGCTGTGGATTTCTCTAGTGTCCTTGCTGTCATCTCTCCTGTTCTCTGTGGCTTTTCCTGATATCTGGCTCTCAAGCAGAACCGGAGTCTTGTAGCTCTTTTTAGCTGCAATCCACTGTGATTACCCGGGAGCCCCGTGACTGTGGTGGTCAGGTGTGGGGAAGGGGAGGCATTTTATAATCTAATGGTTAAATTTCCGTGTTTTAGGGGGCCTCTGTCTCTGAGCTGTGACCTTCCCACAGGATATCTTTTCTTTCTTTTTCTCTCCCCTTCCTGGGGAGAGAGAAGGAGATGAGAGGGGGCTGCAGTTACAAACTTGCCCGTCTGTCTCTGTGAGAGAAGGCCCCTGGCCAAATTATTTTAACTGGAGAAGAGGCCTTTGTTATGGAGAAAGCACCGGACATGCTTCAAAATGGGACTCCTCCTCTCTTTGCCGGCACTAGGAGGGACTTGGTTTGGCCTCTCGTCTTGGCTTCTCGCTGGGAAACCGGTGGGGTTCCTGGAGGTCACACCCACCAAGCCACGATCTTCCCACGCTCACGCTAGTCCACACTCACCCTCCCGCAATCTATCAAAAGTACCAGTCCAGTGTTCTGCCAGTCTCTGTTCCGGCGGCTTCTGCTCCAAGCAAGTGGCCATGGGCTGTGTTTCTCTGTCGTAGCCTTTCTCTCCTCATATCAGGCTGTCAGTTTGCCCCACAACCGCAATTCACGGGCAGGTCCAAGAAAGCACACTGGGTTCCAATTTGGTTCGCTTCTTATTTTCTTGTGGTAAGAATGGGAGTGACAACTTCTAAGCTCTTTATAAGTCAGAACTGAAACCAGAAGTCCAGGGGGTGAATTTTGAGCAGGGTCCTGAAGGACAAGCATGATCCCTCCAAGGGTCAAGGTGAATGTAACTGAGAGCACAGGCACCCATCCAGACCTGTCCGACAGTGCCTCCTCTTGTACTGGAGGGGGGTGGGGGTGGGTGGGTGGGTTATCAGCAGGAATTTACCTCCAAAAGATAGAAAGTCTGTCTTCTCAGAATGGGCATTGATTGTGGTCTGACCAACCCTCCCATGCTATGTTTTGTAACAGCCCTCAATTATTTTCAATCAGCGGTGCACCTCTTGTCCCCTCCTCCAGCGGTAGTCTGCGTGCCTAAGGGGATACCAGTTTCTCCTGGGCTTCCAGCCATGTGCCTTTGGCCTGACCAATCAGAGTCTCAGGTTTTCCTGGACACAATGATTGGTTCAGGGATGTTCCTGGGATTCCCCCGGGGAGCCAATGAGATGTGAGAGGAAATATACTCTGGAGCTATTGGCAGGCATTATGGGGTCAGAAGGGAGGAGCTTGATGACAATCTCACCAACGTGGAGGAAAACACAACTGAGCAAACAGAGGAAAACCACACCCCGGTGATGCGGTTTAAGCTCTGCTTCCAGCTGTGCCCGAAAACGCTTGGACTCATGAACTTGTCACTTGCATGAAGCTTTTGTGATGGGATTCCCTTTTTGTTTAAGCTGCGTGGATTGGGTTGAGTTTTGTAGCCCATCAAAGTCCTAAGGGGTGTAGAAATCTACCCCCAACCAACTGCACTAATGCCAGAGAGCAATGCCAAACCTATGGGGGTGGTTCTTTAACGGAGAGATTTCAGACCTCAGGGAGGTCCTGTTCAAGTCCCACCAAACACACGGGTGGTCCCGGGTTGAGCACTTGTTTGCTGAGGAAGCATATTCTGGGGTTTCTTTTCACCTCTCCATTACCTGCTGTCTTTACCCTAATTTTGCTGGGCTGTTTTCCCAATATCCTCTTTACCCGTGCATGGGATTTTGAAATGCCTGCTCATTGCTGGAAGATGAACCGCCTTTCCCTGTCACTTTATATTTGTGTTGAAAATGCCACTCAACAAACCGGGGCCACGTGCCTTCTCTGTCTCAGCCACCACGCTGAGCCAGCAGGGTTCCTCCTCATCCCTGGGGAAGGTGACCCCATAAACCCGTCCCTGGTGACAGGCTTGTGATGGACAGCCGTTTAGGGAACCCCCTCTCCCAGGGGCTCAGCTCAGGGGTGGAGTATGAGACGTTGGGGGAGGGTCCTTTCTTCTGTTCTTCTCACTGTACGAAGCAAGCGTCTTTCTTGCCCAGAGATTCTGGAAGGGGTGACGACTGGGAAAGGTGGGCACAGCTATATAGACAGCCACCAATAAAGACCTGGATTTTCACATCAACACTGACCCTGGTGTGTTGTAAGACCGTGGACAAGCCCCCTTGACTTTTCCGGGCCTCAGTTTCCCCACCCGCACAACGGAAAGGACCATTTCCCTTTGGTTCCACTCTCCAGGGACACTGAGAATAAATGCCCTAACAGACAGAACAGTGTTTTAGATGAAAAACACTCATAAAATAAATTCAAGGTGTTATTATTTTTAAGGGGCAAAATCAGAACTTATAAAACCAGACATAAAAGTGTCCTGGTGGATATATTTTTATTCTGAAGAAAAATTAATGGTTACATCTTGGGCTTGGATTTTCTACAGCGTCGGTCCCAGCATGTCGGAGCTGGATGCGCCCTTAGAGAGAGAGGTCCAGTCCCAGCCCTCCCCATAGAGACTGTGGGTGGCCCAGAGAGGGAAGGGACCTGCTCAGAGTCACACAGCAAGTTAGGGGCTCGGTGCTCTCTGCTCCCTTCTTCCTCCCCATGCGGATGGGAAGAAGCGGCAGGACTCAAACTTCCGAACCATCGCTAAGCAACAGCTGAGGCTTGTGAGACCCGTCTTAACATCTGTCCGTGATGGAGACCATTGACTTCCGGGCCCAGTGGCCCCTCCGAGGAAATTCCTGCTGCAACCGCCGACCTCAGCTCCTCAGCACTGTGCTGGCTCGACCTGGAACCTCTGCTGCCCGTCACATGTCCCTCGCTGGACCAGCTCCAGTACAGTGGGGCTTGGTGTGGTCTGAGTGCAGAAGTAATTGCGATATATTGAAGTTTGGTATTGTAATAAAAATAGGGGCCATTACAGCCACCATTTATGTCATTAGTATTTAGTGGTGGTGTGCTGCAGCTTTTTTAGTGCTCATAAAACTGTCGCTGCTTGCAGATCTGTCACGGCGCTGATATAAATTTAAAGGGTTGGAAATCCATAAGTCATAAAAACTAGATAGTAAATAGCAACAGAACAGGATGGACAAGAACTGTTGCATTAGGCATGCAAATGTTTATGGATTTGCATGTCTAGCGCTTGCATTAGCATAATGAGAAGCACATTTACATTAGACCGGACTTGATTAACTAGGCCCTTGTAAATAAAGTCCACTCAGTCCACATAGGGGGAGCTGGGCGCCCCCCCCCAGGAGGCATGGGCACAGGACCCAACGGGCAAGTGGAGTCATTTCCCGTTTCTTCTCTTGCAGTATGGACGAGGTAGAGAAGCCTTCAGAATCACTGATAATGCCCAGATGGGAATGGATCTGATGCACTAATAATAGCCAACACGCAATGCAGTGCTGAGTAGCCACTATTGAAACGTTGTTAGATATAGTAGCTCACTTAACCCCAGAACAGCCCTCTCATGATACCCTTTTGACAGATGGGGAAGCTGAGGTACAGGTAGGAAAAGAAAATTTAACAGAGTCCAATTACTAGCAAGTGACGGAACCGGGACGTGAACCCGGGCAGCCTGCCTCCGAAGCCCATGCTCTTAACTGCCACCCTGGTCGCCTTCATCCACTCCATTCATGCATGCATGCCACTAGTCCCTATGAGACACCTGCCACACTCCAGGCTCCACTGGCTCACTCTCTTCCTAAAACACCCAGGTGAGGAGTAGAGGGCGGGGGCCCTGGCCCAGGACATGGCGGGGCAGAGCCATGGAAACGGGGAGCCCTGGCTGTGTCCGCAGCCCCGAGTCACCCTGGAGCAGGGGGTGGCGTAAGGCTGGGAGGCAGAAGGAGAGGCGGGGACTGGTCGTGAGGCTTTGTAGGACACGGGAAGACTTCGAGGGTCCAATCAATCATTTAGGCCTATAGCCCTCTCTTAACAGAATCCTGTCTCCAGATGAGGCCCTAGGAATTGCATCTCAAATACCAACTCCCAGTTACAAATTCTTGAGCTAAACCCTGTTCCGAAGCCCTACGCCTCTGCCATCATGCCATAGTTTCATAATCTCCCAGAGCTGGTTAAGAAGGCACGGCCATTGGAGAACAGCCCGTTCACGATGCACGAATCCTGTCACAAGCTCCTCATAACCGATGAGCTGTTTAGCTTCTGCCTGAGGGCCCCCCACCTGCAGTGGGGCAGGAGGGGGTTTGAGCCGACTCGTTCTTGGGAGCCCAGTTGAAGGAGAGGTCTAAAGCATTCCCATAGTTTGAATAATATTCTCCATTAAAATGTATCTGTCCCACCAGTTCTCCTGGTGCTAATAGCTCCTAATAGTAAATATACTACTCATTCTTAGATATAATCAATGGAAGCCTTCCTTCCATCAGTGATTTTTTTTTTTTTTTTACGCTAGCAGACAACCTGAGGCGTTCCTGAGAGCTGACAGTGGTCTTTGAATCACCCTAGGGAATCAAGATGGGTACATTCTCCTTTGTACCTCCAGGTGACGTACCATGCAGATTATTCCAGGCGGACCCTTCAGGGGGAGGGCAGTAATACTGGTCATCTTCTCCGGGGCTCGGAACCTTTTATTTCTCTCAGTGGGGGCTCTGGAGTCTCCCCTGAGCAGGCAGAAGAAGTTGCCGTCTTGAAGCAGGCAGTAGGTTCTGTCTAAGGAGGCTGGTCTTGGGGCTGTAACCCTGAAGGGAGGTCTGAGAACAGTGAGCTATGGGTGTTTCAGAATTGACAAGGCCTCGGGGAGAAAAATGGCAGAAATGCCCCTGCTAGAACTTTCTCCCGAGAGCCACCAGAGCCACGCTGGAGATGCCACAGGGCCGTGGTTCTCCCCGTCCCTTCTACCCTACCCCCACCCGCACATCTGGGGAACCCGGGCTGGAGCCCCTCTGGGTTCTCTCTTCTTCATCCAGGAAATCTGATCAGAATGAAGCCTGCCATGCTCTTGGCTGATTCTGCTCTTGGTCAGCTAGGAGTTTCTCAAGAATTCTCTTTTCGCAGTTGGTTGGAAAAGCGTTGTTTGGGGCCCAGAGCTCTAAGAAGCAGAGTGTTTCTACGTAGCCCCCTGACCCGCAGAGACCCTGGCTGCCGGCTTCCACTTCCATGGGGTCTTAGGGCTGGTGAGTTTCTGACAGCTGGATCTTCCCAGAACTCACGGGCACTGTCGCCTCTGGCCGGCCTCTATCCTCCAATCTGGACCATCAGCATGGCTACAGATCTGGGTCTGGGCAGCACTGACTTTGTGCTAGAGCTCAGGCTGGGGGCAGGGTTCCCTAGGTTCTCAGTGTCTCGAAGGTGCTCGACACATGGTCCAGTTCATGGATGCGCAGTCTGTGACAGTGTGACCACGTGCCGAGTGACATGTCATTAGCGTACGCATCTATGTGCCTATTTGTCTCTCTTCTTGGGAGTGTGCATCAGTCCGTGTCTCTGGGTGTATGTACATACCTTCGTGTAGGTGGACAGTGTGCAAGTCTGTGTCAGTGTGCACAGGGGATCATATCTGCGTGTCGCAGTGTGTGCCTGTGCGTCCACACAAACCTGTGCGCACAGGTGCGCCTGTGTAGATACATGCCCGGAGATGAGAGGAGCGTCAGGCAAGTGCGTGGGGCCAGCTGAGAGCTGACGCTGTCATGTCCTCCCTGGAGCGTCAGGAAATCCCCCCTTAAGAGGCAGCGACCCGGGTTGTCAGCTGGACTATCTCTTTGACGTTGCCCAAGGCCACTGTCAGAGGCGTTGGCCTGGACCTGGCAGTGGAAGAGATGACAGGGTCTGCAAGAAGGCGTGGTAAGAGCTGAGGGGGCTGCAGCCCCAGGGCAGGGGGCCAGCCTTTCTTCCTGCTGCCTCCTGCTCCCCAGTCACCGTGACGCAGGAACAGAGGGGCGGAGGGAGAATGACAGGGACGGCACCCTCTCACTGCAGTCAGTTTTACGTGTATGAACTCACCTGATTTGCACGCCAGCTCTCTGAGGACAGTTAGCCCCAGTTCCCAGGGGAAGACACAAAGGCACGAGTCTCAGTAACTCGTCAGGACCGGACGTCAGGCAGTGTTCCTCCAACTGCACAGTCTGGCCCTTGTCACTGAACCCTCTGGGATGAACCGCACAGACATGGGATTTCTCGTTCCCAGTGACCAGAGGTCATTCCTGGCCAAAAGGCTAACACAGCGAAGCTTTTATTTTCTTCGCCGTTCTTCTCTTCCTTCCTTATTCTTGTCTTCGCTCTGAAGATGGACACATCTCAGACCTCAGTGCCCAGAGCTTCCCACTGGGGTGCCATGCCAGCACCTGTCCTTCTAATAGCCTCCAACCTTTTGTCTTCATCAAAATCGCCTGTCTTGCTAGTGGCCACTCCCTTTACTGACCTCTCTCTGTCTTCCGAGGTGTTTCCTTATTGAGCAAGCTAATCAGTGCTAAGATGATTACGGCTACTAATGAAATCAAACGTCTCACTTCCCGGGGACAGAATGCAGAAGCTGATCGTGTTTTTCAAGTTTACAAAACCCAGTGTCCTCTCTTAGGCTCACAGAAGGGAAGGGATCTACCCAAGGGGCCAACAGCTAGTAAGGTGGTGGGTTGGCTTTGAAATCAAGTTTTGTAGTTTCAAGCCCAATACTTCTCACACGTCACCAACTTCTGGTTTTACGGTTAATCTCAAAGAAATGTGATAGTGCTGGGAACCACGGGCCTGAAGACTGGTCAAGGGTGGAGACAGTTTGGCCAGGCTGTAGGTCTCTATCTGAGAACAGAGCCAGCTCTCGTGAAGAGGCACCGGCATCCTCCTGAGCAGATTCAGCGTGACAGCTTGCCTACAGCTCTGCTGAGTACTTATCCAAGATCATAAACATCCTAAACTGGCCCTGGTAGTAGAGCATCAGCTGTGGGTGGAAGTCTCGGGTTCAATTCCCGGTCAGGGCTCAGAACAGTAACAACCATCTACTTCTCCACCCCTCCCCCTCCCCTTTCTCTCTCTCTTTCTCTCTCTTCCTCTCCCGTAGCCATGGCTCAAATGGTTTGAGCAAGTGGGCCCTGGGCGCTGAGGATGGCTCCATGGCCTTGCCTCAGGTGCTGAAATAGCTTGGTTGCCAAGCAACAGAGCAGAGGCCTTAGATGGGCAGAGCATCGCCCTATAGGGGGCTTACCAGGTGGATCCAGGTTGGGACGCATACAGGAGTCTGTCTCTGCCTGCCTGCCTCCCGCTTCACACTTAATAAAAATAAATAAAACAAACAAACAAACAAAATCCTAACCTGAAATGTGACCTCTTACACACATCCCAGGTAACCACAAGCGTCAGCCATCCAAGCATCGGCATTCTTTTAAGAATATGATGTGAAAAGGGGATAAAGGATAATTTCTGTTGTTGAATCATTTGGTGCAGAACCTTTGTTTGTGCGAGCTCAGCCAGAGTGCGAGTCTGAGAGAGGGAGCGCGGCCCCGCTGCCCCTCTGAGAAGCCCGGCAGCAGCTGTCCTGGCACTGTCTAAATAAACATGGACATCCCAGTCACCTGGCTACCATGTCCCTGACTCATTTTCTTGGTGGAGTATTTAAAAATCATGGCAGAAGCAGCAAGAATCTGCAAACCCCATCCTGGAGGGAGAAGGCCGGGGGCTTCATCCAATGGTAGGGTCTCTGCCCTGCCTGGACTTGGGCCCTAGGACCTCCACCAGGCTTTAAGGGGCTCAAGGACACCAACTGTCCTGGTATCCACTCGGCCTCAAGGTCTCCCCGTCCCCAAGAAACTCAGGAGCTGCTTAAACCGAGTTTCTAAATGTGTGTGTAGGCTGGATTTACGTCTGGGTTGCTGCCTATGAAATGCTGATTATGAAAAACATTTGCCTGGCTCTTTAACAAGCATAGATTATGTATCTGTTACCTAAGTCTCAGAGAAGCCTTTATTAATTCATTACTATTTTATCAACATACAATAAACTGTTCTATTAAGTCTAAATTAGACAGATATTTGGGGGGGTCAGGGACCCTCTAAAAGGACAGTGGTGGAGGTAGTCCCCAGGGAAGGACTTAATGAAGTTTCAAACAGTTAATAACCTTCAGTTCATAAATAAACCATGGATAGTTAAAGACCTTGCAAAATACTGAAATAAGATGCTGAGGCTTGGCAGAGGAGACAGGAGAGGACCCCCTTGGAGCCCCCTCCTTGCAGCAGCGATGGCCTTGACCTTCAGACGGTATGCACTGGGCACCGGGGAGGGCGTGGCCCTGCTGGCGCTGGACTTGCTGGGGCTGGACAGGGCTGGACTTGCTGGGGCTGGACTTGCCTCCATCCCCAATTCGCTAAGGAAACGGGCAGAGTCAGCCTGGACACAGTTTTCGCCTTCTCTCAGATCATCCACTTTTGACTTTAAAACATATTTTGGCCTGAGGGGCGAGAGATGAGGGAGGCATCCTGCCTGGTGTGAGAGTGACCGCTCCTTGGCAATCCCGTGTGGCAAACCACAAGCGGGATCTCACTGCAGCCTCCTCCGGATACAGGGCCAGCTGCGCAATTTTCAGGGCCCGGTGCAAAATGAAATGCAGGGCCCCCTCATCAAAAAACAAAAACAAAACAAAACGTGGCAAAATGTTAACTGTTGGTGATTGTAAGTATACATTGTACATTGCCAGGGCTGTTTCAACAATTTAACATAATTCCCTCTAATGTGTTAAAGGTAAAAAACTATATATATATATATATATATTTTACAATCTAAATATTAATAATAACGTTAAGATGGCAACAGCAGAACATTGACCCATGGATGGGCGGGGATCTTCTAAGGGTGAGAGGCCAGTCTGACTGCACAGGTTGGGTGACCACGAAGCTGGCCCTGTCCAGATGGCTTCTGAGGAAGATGGATGGGGCGTAAGAAGCAAAGGCTCTGAATGGAGAAGGTCTGGTGTCCCACACCGTGGGACCTGAGGGGCACAGAGATTCGGACAGGCCATCGCAGGCAGAACAGCGAGGCCTCAGGTGAAAGTTGGAGTCAGATGGTAAGAGGCTTACGTGCTGGGTTTAGGGGACAAGAAGTTATGAGAAGCTTTAGAGCAGAGGGGTGAAGTTCTCAGCAGTTCAAGCTCACTGATGGCCCAAGGCCAAGGACTGACCCTCGGGGAAGGTTTCTTCCCAGGGCAGTGACCGCTGCTTCTCAACTTACTTATTCTGGAGTGCTGCTTGGGGAGCCGACGCTTGGATTTTATTTTATTTTTCTTTTCTCTATTCAGCTTGAGTTCCCAGCAAACAGTGGGTGGTTTCTTGGGTGGTGACTAACTATAGTAGGATGGAGCCTTTCTTTATTTTGATTTCCCGGAAGGAAGAGACTGAGACGTAACTGCAGGGCGTAAGTAGCTCAAGGGTGGGGTGACCCAGCGAGCAGAGTGAGGCCTCGGAGTTCTCTCGCTGACGAGCAGGAAGCAGAGGCGTCCACCTGCTCAGTGACGGCCGCACCCCACACGTAGGTAGGAAACGCCCACTGGGGGTTATTACGTAGCGTGCACTTTGGGGCCACACCTCCCAGCGGCTGAAGGGCCTTCATGGCTTCAGATAACATTCTGGGACAGAAAGAAAAATGGCGAGATGCAAACACAGTTGAGGTGAAATGCTGGCTGTGTGCTCAGAGATGTCCACCCTGCCCCGCCACGCATGCACGCACGCACGCACGCACGCACCAGCTGCCTGGAAGTGAGGTGACCTAGCGCACAGGGCGTGGGATACAGAAAATATTTTTAACAGGCTCCTTCGGGCGCTGAGAAGTGTCTGAAAGTCTCCATGACTCCCCCACTCAAGCCTCTGTCTCTGGGACGCGTACATGAGTGGGAGAGGGGAGGTGGCATCCTGGGAGAGCAGCTGGTTTTCTTTTTCAATGCCAGCCACCGAGGCAGAGTGTGTGTCCCAGACAGGGACAACTTAAAACACAGGTAGACCAGAAAGCTGCGACAGGGAGTGCACTGGTCTGCACATCTCTCTTCCGGGTAGATGCTGGAAACCCCACCTGCGGCTCTTGTGGGAGGGACTGCCTTCTACCCCAAAGCCCCCTGTGGAAACAGCAGCACAGGCAGGCTGCCGTCCTGGCATCCTGGCCCCTGTGGGCTGGGAGGTAGACACGTGGTTTTACCACTGACCAGCCACGAGGCCATGTGCTCTGGAGAGATGCAGCCCTGGGTTTGAATCCTGGTCCTGTCACTTGTCAGCTGTGAGATTTGGGACAAGTCACTCATTCATCTACATAGCTACTAACTCACTAGATATAGCTACTCATTCACTAGTTACTGAGTGTGGGCTCCGTTCCAGGCACGGAACAAGTCCACTTGTTAAAGATAAAAGGAGAGCGACAATAGAGAGAATTCATGGGGGGGAAAAAAACACATGTCATTAGAAGTCTCTAAAGGTACGACGGTAAAAGATGGTGGGGGAGGGGGAGAGTAAACCATGCAGACAGGGGCAGCACGGCCGGGCTGCCCCTGGAATGAAGGGAGACGGCCACGGGAAAGCGGAGGTCGGAGCTCTCCAGGCAGCTGGAACAGAGCGTGCGAAGGCCAGGAGATCGCGGAACGCTTGCATATTTGTGGAACCAGGAAGCAGCCAGGTTGACGATGCCGTGACGGCAAAACTTCAGAGAGATAGGGCTTAGGTCCTGTTGGGCACTGCAGCCCAAAGCATGAACTTCAGATTTTATATTTTGCGCAAAGAAAGGAAAGCCTTGGAAGGATTCCAAGCAGAGGAGTGATGTGATCTCATTTTTTTTTTTTTAAAAGATCACTCTTGATATAGCGAGGTGACTAACTTAGAGGAGGCCTGGGGAGACCAATTAAGACAATACTGCGCTATTTCAGAGAGGACCCTGGTGGTGATGACGGAGGGAAGTGGGAAGATTCGAGGTATATTTGGGAAGCAGAGTCACCCAGACTGACTGCCAAGCTGGATGCCGGGGGTAGAGAGGGACATTTCAGAGATGATTCCGGAAGACGCCGTGGCGATGGCGATGTCGATGTCGGACTGGGGCGGGTCAGAGCCAGACAAGAACGGGCGTGTGAATGCACGCGGGAGAGCGCATTGGGCGTGAGTGTGAGATGTCCGGAAGGACTGCAGGTCGGGGTGGCCGTGCGGCCTCGGTCCCTCGGCGAAGGCGTCCCGGCTGGAGACGACACAGGAGAGCTGTTGGAATAGGGATGCCTCTTGAGATCCTGGGAGGGACGAGGTCTCTCTGCAGAGTCAGAAGGGGCTCAGGAAGTGCGGGCGCCCTCCTCCCTCCTCCACGCTTCCCTTCCTTCCAGCGTGGAGACTGGTGCGTGGGTGGGTCCCCCGGAGGCTTTGCACCAAGGCAGAGTGAGCGCAGGAAGAGCACGGTCTCCACCCAGCTCGGCCCTAATTATAGGCTCCTCTCACGTAGGCTCCTTCTTTCTGAGCAACGGTGACGGATGTACAGGCTTGAGCTGGAGCTGGAGGACCATCGTAAACAAGGTGGACACGGGCCTTTGACATTGAACCCTTCCCAGAGGTCGGGGCCGCGTTGATTCTTCTTGCTGTCAATGCTGCGAGCTGGAGAGGAAGGCAGGCGGGCGCTGGTGTCAGGCACCTGAGTCCCACACACAAAGCGCCCATGAGCCCATTCGAGTCTGCGACGACAAAAGACCTTGGTTGCTAGGAGGAAGGCAGTGGAGAGGCCCCACATTGGCTGGTTGGCCAGGGCAGGTTAAATATACATTGAAATATGAATCATCAGAGGCCTTTTAAAGACCGTCGCCTGACGTATAGAAATCACATTTCTCTTCCAGCGGGAAACAGCAGCTGGCACCAATTGTTACGGGATGCTGCGTGAATGAATGGCAGGCCTCTCACACAGTACTTTGTTCCGTGTGGAACATTCCTGGTGCACAATGACAACTTCTGCACAATGTCTGCAAATGCACACGGGCAGAACCACACACACACACACACACACACACACACTGGCTATTCATTTGTGGAAATGTTAGAGCTTCCTTTGATTGCTTATTAAGAGAGAGGACTCTGATGGCTTTAATTGCCTTTGTCTCGTTCCATCAAGTGCTTCCACCGCTGAAGAGTTTTCAAGTAATCATGACATCAGCCTGAACCATGATCGTCCTTTATGTCAGGTTAAGAATCTCAGTGAGGGTCGTAGACAGACTCGAGTCCAAACCTGGGCTCTGCCACCGTGGCTGTGAATCAGTGGCCTCACTTTTCTAGGCCTTGTACCCTTCCTTATATGAAATGGAAATGGTCATGTACTATCAGAATGTACAGAGTTACCTGGAGCGGTAAGAAGGGTCATGCCCAGAGAGCGCTTAGCACAGAACCTGGGATGTGATCAGTACCCTGTAAGTGTGATCTGTTACCGGGCACCCCACACCCTAATTTGCAAATGAGTTGATGGAAGTCACTGAGGTTCAGTGAGCCAGCTAGGGTCACGCACCTGCTGTGGTCTTAGGGACTGAACGTTTGCCAAGCTTTTATGTGGAAACCCTGACCTCTATCTACCGTGTTGGTATTTGGAGATCGAGCCATTGGAAGGTAATCGGGGTTAGATGGTATCCTAAGGATGGGGCCCTCTTGTTGGGATTAGTGGCATTATAAGAGGAGGATGCATGCACGGAGGAAAGGCCCTATGGGGACACAGTAAGAAGTTGGCCAGCTGCAAGCCAGGAAGGGAGCCCTCACCGGGAACTGAGTCTGCCAGCACCTCGGTCTTGAACTTCCAGCCACCACTGTGAGAAATGAACCTCTGTTGCTTACGTCCACCGGTCCGCGGTGTTTTGTTGAGGTGGCCCCAAGAGAAGACTAAAATGATAAGAACTAGAACTCATATTCTGGCCCCAAATCTAAACACACATCTCAGAGGAGCTTTAGCAATGGGCTCAAAGCATCCACAGGCATAAAGGAAGTTAGGGAGTGAGCCTGCACTTTGCCTTCTTGTTGGTTTCCTTCTTGGTAGCCATGGGATTCCGCTAGGTGAAAATGTAGCGTTTTCAGACACAATGTTAATGTCCAGGTCATCAAGCGTGGGTGTGGCCTGTTTATTCACCCAGCCTTCATTCCATTCACTTTTACTTTCCCATTCACTCATTCTTGTAGCACATTTTCCATTCTACCTTAAATCCCTCAGCACTCACTGAGCACCCTCTTGCACGGTCTTTGCTAAACAAGTAAAATGTAACATGTAACCTCCTCGCACACGTGCTGGCTCAGATGGATATGTAGCACATTCGGGTGTGGGGTGTTTCCTCCCCATGGGCGCTCCTCCGGAGTCCTTGCACCACACTGTACCAGATCTCGGGGCGGTGCTCACGTGGCTCCCTGCCTGGCGTCGGGCCCCAGCCCCCAGCCTCTGGAGGGTGAGTATTCCAGCACCACCCGCTCTCTTACCCAAGGTTGCTAGGTCCCTGGACTTGGTTCCTGTTGCTGCTGTAACAAATTACCACAAACCCAGTGGCTGAAAACAACCCTTATGTATCCTCTTTCAGTTCTATAGGGTTAGCTTGAGTGGGACAAGGGTCTCAATGTGCTCAATGCGAGGAGACGCCAGGACTGCGTTTCCTTCTGCAGGCGCTAGTGGAGGACGCGTTGGCTGGCCGTTCCCACCTCCTCGGGGCCGCCTGCATTCCTTAGTCCGTGGCCTTCTCCTCCGTCCCCAAAGCCAGCCACGTTGCCTCTCTCTGACTCTTCCGGGTTCTCAAAATTCATGTGTCTAGATGGGGTCCACCTGGATAATTGGGGATAATCTCCCCTTTTCAAGGTCCTTAACCTTAATC